>NC_090738.1:61216507-61221507 GCF_036898095.1 Palaemon carinicauda
CTGGTTTGGAACTGCAGTTAGATTTTATTCATATGCACCGGTTGCTTATTTGCATATAAATAAGATCAAATGAGTCATTACATGGTTTAATTGACCTTTCATATATATATATATATATATATACAGTATATTCAGACACACATACACACATATGTATATAAATTTATGTGTATATATGAATATATATATATATATATATATATATACACACACACACACACACATATATATATATATATATATATACGTATATATATATACATATATATATACATATATACGTATATATATACATATATATATATATATATATATACATATATATATATATAGGGTGTGGCGTTATTGCTGAGTGAATGGATGACAGGTAAAGTAGTGGAATGGAGGGAGATATCATCAAGGTTAATGTGGGTAAGGGTTAGGTTGGGTAGGGAATGTTGGGCGTTTGTCAGTGCGTATGGGCCAGGTAATGAGAAAAGTGAAGAAGAGCGAAATGAGTATGTGGCAAGAAGGTTGTTGGAGACAGCATGAGGAAGGGCAGTGAATGGTGGAATGAAGGAGTGAAGGTAAAAGTAGAAGAGAAAAAGAGGGCTTTTGAAGAATGGCTGCAGAGTAATAGTATAGAGAAGTCTGAAAAATATGGAGAGAAAAATGTGGAAGTAAAGCGGAAGGTACGTGAGGCAAAGAGGGCAGCTGACCTGAGGTGGGGTCAAGGATTGGGTCAGTCATATGAAGAAAATAAGAAGTTTTGGAAAGAAGTGAAGAGAGTAAGGAAGGCTGGCGCAAGAATTGAAGAAACAGTGAAAGATAGAAATGGAAGGTTGTTAAAAGGAGAGGAGGCAAGGAAAAGGTGGGCGGAATATTTTGAAAGTTTGCTGATTGTTGAGGATAATAGGGAGGCAGATATAATTGCTGTTCCAGGTGTTGAGGTGCCAGTGATGGGAGATGAGAATGAGAGAGATATTACAATAGAGGAAGTGAGGAGAGCACTAGATGAAACGAGAGTAGGAAAAGCATCTGTTATGGATGGTGTGAAAGCTGAGATGTTGAAGGAATGGGGTGTGACTGTATTTGAATGGTTGGTGAGATTGTTTAATATGTGTTTTGTGTTGTCAATGGTACCAGTAGATTGGGTTTGTGCATGTATTGTACCACTATATAAGGGTAAGGGAGATGTGCATGAGTGTTGTTATTCAAGAAGTATTAGTTTGTTGAGTGTAGTTGGAAAAGTGTATGGTAGAGTAATGATTAATAGGATTAAGGATAAAACAGAGAATGCAATCTTGGAAGTACAGGGTGGTTTTAGAAGAGGTAGGGGTTCTATGAATTAGATTTTTACAGTTTGGCAGATATGCGAGAAATATTTAGCAAAAGGTAAGGAGGTGTATGTTGCGTTTATGGATCTGGAGAAAGAATGTGATAGCGTTGATAGGGAAGCAATGTGGAATGCGATGAAGTTATATGGAGTTGGTGGAAGGTTGTTGCAAGCAGTGAAAAGTTTCTACAAAGGTAGTAAAGCATGTTTTAGAATAGGAAATGAAGTGAGTGATTGGTTTCCGGTGAGAGTGGGGCTGAGACAGGGATGTGTGATGTCACCGTGGTTGTTTAACTTTTATGTTGATGGAGTGGTGAGAGAGGTGAATGCTCGAGTGCTTGGACGTGGATTAAAACTGGTAAGCGAGAATGACCATGAATGGGAGGTAAATCAGTTGTTGTTTGCGGATGATACTGTACTAGTAGCAGACACAGAAGAGAAGCTTGACCGACTAGTGACAGAATTTGGAAGGGTGTGTGAGAGAAGGAAGTTGAGAGTTAATATGGGTAAGAGTAAGGTTATGAGATGTACGAGAAGGGAAGGTGGTGCAAGGTTGAATGTCATGTTGAATGGAGAGTTACTTGAGGAGGTGGATCAGTTTAAGTACTTGGGGTCTGTTGTTGCAGCAAATGGTGGAGTGGAAGCAGATGTACGTCAGAGAGTGAATGAAGGTTGCAATGTGTTGGAGATAGTTAAGGGAGCAGTAAAAAATAGAGGGTTGGGCATGAATGTAAAGAGAGTTCTATATGAGAAAGTGATTGTACCAACTGTGATGTATGCATCGGAGTTGTAGGGAATGAAAGTGACGGAGAGACAGAAATTGAATGTGTTTGAGATGAAATGTCTAAGGCAGAGGTTCTCAATAGGGGTGAATTTTGTGTTTTCAGGGGGTGATTTGTGACCGAAGGAAGTTTATGGGTGAAGAGAGCAAATATAGGCTCTGCTGTATCTGGCCTGTCACGTGGGCTGGGATTATATCCTGTGCTTCACTGTTATTATTTACTTTTTAATGTCAGTCATGTTGCTGATTATATAATGGTTAAATGTATCACATTTTGTCTGTAAAACTAACCAATTAATAGTTTTACATTTTCTTGTATTTATTTACAGAATTTGGAGCCCATTATGAGTATCAAAAAAGAAAGTACCATCATTCATATATTGAATATGGAGTCACATCCATCATCATCAATGGAGAAGAAAGGCCCCAATGTGTTATTTGTTGTAAATATTTGATAAATGATTCTGTGAAACCAGCAAAAATGAGGCAACATTTGCAAAATGTTCATTCCCATCACATAGACTAGAACAAAATCTTTTTTAATCACCATGGGAATGCTTTCTAAAAAATGAGGCTGGTTTTAACAGAAGAATTTAAAGAGAGAAACCATAAAGTTACTGAGGCTTCCTATGTCGTAGCACTTGAAATAGCAAAGCAGAAAAAACTCATACAATTGGGGAAAATTTGATTAAGCCTTGCGTTCTCAAAATGGTGGAAATAGTGTTGGAGATGAAATGAAGAAAAAAACTGCACAGGCTCAATTATCAAACAGTACTGTTCAAAGGAGGATAAGTGATATGGCCACTGACATCAAGGATCAAGTTGTGCAGGGGATCAAGTCTTCAGCATTTGGCTTATTTTCAATTCAACTTGATGAATCAACTGATGTAGCATCATGTTTCCAGTTGATGGTGTTTGCAAGGTATGTTCACTCAGGTTCATTTAAAGAGGAGTTTCTCTTTTGTTTTCCTCTTGAACTGACAACCAAGGCTTCTGATATTTTCGAGAAAGTTTCATCTTTTTTTGAATCAGAAAATCTTTCGTGGGATAATATCAGTGAGCGTTGTACAGATGGAGCATCACCTATGTTAGGGACAAAATAAGGATTCCAAGTATGTGTGAAAAAGTGAGCTTCGAAAGTGAAAGGCATTCATTGTATGATCCATCGTCAGGCACTAGCCTCAAAAACCCTCCCGCTCCGTTAGAGAAGGTTTTGGATCAAACAATTAAAATTGTAAATTTCGTCGAAGGAGGGGCACTCAACTCACGACTTTTCAAGCAGTTATGTACTAATATGAATGCAACCTATCATTCGCTTTTTTTTCACACAAATGTTCGTTGGTTGTCAAGAGGAAATATAACTGAACGAGTATTTGACCTTAGAGATGAGCTCCAATTGTTTTTTGAAGTGCAAGGTAAAACAGAATTTCCTGCCTGGTCGAATGATGAGGAATGGATCAGGAGTCTTGCCTATTTGGTTGATATTTTTGAGCAACTGAATAAACTGAATCTTCAGATGCTAGGAAGGAATACAAACATTATAAAATTCGTAGATGCCTTGAAAGCTTTCATGAGCAAGCTTGAAAATTGGAAGAAAAGGGTAAATGCAGAAAATGTAGTAATGTTTGAGAAACTGTCATCCATTCTTGATGTTTGTGGTGAAGACATGGTGCTTCCACATTTACAAAAAATTAAATTTTGCAGACTTTGACAGGACTGGAAAATGAATTCAGAAAATATATTTCCGAACTTAGTGACGATGAGTTGGATTTGGTCAGAAATCCATTAAAACTGTCAGTTGAAAAACGTTCCTGATGATTGTCAATATAAGTTTTTGGAGTTAAAAACTGATTCGGGTGTAAGAGATATGTTCGATGAGAAATCCATAACCGAATTTTGGCCTCTGATGTGAGATTTCTACCCAAAAGTGGCAAAAATGGATATCCGTGTATTGCTTCCGCTTGTATCGACATATCTTTGTGAGTCAGGCTTTTCAACGAAGCAGTGCAGTAGATTAGTGGTAGAAAATGACCTGCGTTGTGCCCTTTCAAGCATTCATCCGCGTATCCCAGAATTGGCTAAGAAAAAAACAATCACAGGTTTCATCAATCGATGAACTGTAATCTTTTTAATAAAAATAATTACAGATCTATAATATCTTGTTACCCTATCGAACTTTTTGTTTATTGCATTAGCTCCAGTTTGGCCTGATAAGTAATTCTTCTAAATTTAAAATAAAACTATTTTACTTTTATACAAGTTTTATATATCCATCGATATTTTCAATTCGCATATCATTTGTAATATTCCATTATAAAAATAATCCATGTAAATCTGTAAAGGTATATAGTAAAAAGAAAAAAAAAGGATATTTAGTAATATTTGCATATTATTTACAGTGCACTCTACGAGACAGACAATCTTGGGAAAGACGGGAAGTGTGGAGGGGGGGGATGATATCATTACAAATGGTGAAAGGGGTGCATGGGACAAGAAGGTTGAGAACCCCTGGTCTAAGGAGTATGGCTGGTGTATCTCGAGTAGATAGGGTTAGGAACGAAGTGGTGAGGGAGAGAACGGGTGTAAGAAATGAGTTAGCAGCTAGAGTGGATATGAATGTGTTGAGGTGGTTTGGCCATGTTTAGAGAATGAAAAATGGTTATCTGCTAAAGAAGGTGATGAATGCAAGAGTTGATGGGAGAAGTACAAGAGGAAGGCCAAGGTTTGGGTGGATGGATGGTGTGAAGAAAGCTCTGGGTGATAGGAGGATAGATGTGAGAGAGGCAAGAGAGCGTGCTAGAAATAGAAATGAATGGCGAGCGATTGTGACCCAGTTCCGGTAGGCCCTGCTGCTTCCTCCTGTGCCGTAGATGACCGCAGAGGTAGCAGCAGTAGGGGATTCAG
>NC_090738.1:61224007-61229007 GCF_036898095.1 Palaemon carinicauda
TGATGGTGCAATGAAAATGTTCAACCATCCTGTTGGCAGCAGGGATGGAGGCAGTTGTATAAAATAGGGTGATTTCCAGGAGATTTGTTAAGGATGTCCACACTTACGAGGTGAAAGTGGTACCCCTGTCAGAGGTAATATGCTCAGGGATACCATAACTCGCTATCCATCCTGAGAGTAAGGCAGATATATACTGTATAAGGCAGACGTTGCAGTTGCAATGGGAATAGCTTCAGGCTAATGAGTGTAGGAGTCAGTGATAGTAAACAGGAAACGATGTTCTTGTGATGTGGGTAAGGGACCTACTACTTTAACATGAATGTGGGCAAAACGCTTCTGAGTTTTATGAAAGGTTCCCACTTCTGAATCTGAGTGTCGTTGTACTTTTGAAGTTTGGAACGAAGTACAAGCGAGGACATAATCCTTAGCATCTTTAGTAATGCCCTGCTAAATGATATTCGTCTCCAGTAACTGTGCAGTAGATCAGCGCAAGGGATGTGAGAGACCATGAATGAAATCAAACAACTATTGGCATATGGGAAAAGATACCCACGGTCTAGGTCTACCAGTACCAACGTTACAGAGGAGGGTGGTGTTGGAGTCGTCGAGAAAGACGTCTTCCCAACGGAGGTATATGCCGGATATCCTACATGCTTGGATGTCTTCGTTTGGCTTCTACCAAGGTGTGGTAATGCAATCCCAGGTAAATGGTGGCCAATGTGGTTTTGACAGGGTATTGACAACGGGGTTCATTCTCCCAGGGACTTGTTGAAGGGTGCAATTGTATTCAGGCAGGGCAGAGAGATGTCGGCATTGACGGGCGACCAAGTGCTTGACTGTCGAGTGAAGGGTTGAACCAGAGGCTCATGATCCATGCGAATGACGAAGAGAGTACCATCTAAGAAGTGGCAAAAGTGACGGACAGCCAAATAAACAGCCAGCAATTAACTTTCAAAGGTAGAGTAGCCGGATTCCACCTTGGATAGTTTTCTAATGAAGAACGCCAATAGGGGGAGCAAGCTGTTAACCACCTGCTTAAGTACTGTACTAATAGTAACGTCGCTGGCATTGGTAGAGAGAAGAAGTGCATGTGGTATGGGAAAATATAGAGCAACAGTGGTTCATAGGCCATTCTTTGTTTTGAAGAAAGCCATTTCTTGGAGGGTACCCCACTTCAGGTATTTTGCCTTGCCCTTGAAAGAGATGTAGAGGGGGCCAAGAGTTGCGTCGATGGCTGGTAGCAAATGGTGATAATAGTTAAACATGGCCAAGAATTCTTGCAGTGCTTTGACGGTTGAGGGCGTGGGGAAGTTCTGAACGGCTGTTACCTTTTCAGTGTGTGGGGGGGGGGGGGGGTGGGCCCTCTTAGGTGTGATGTACTGCCCTAAGAACAATACTTTGTTGCCACCGTAGATGGGTATCGCAGAGTCATTGGTAGCTACCAGCCTGATATTGGCAGATTTAGACAGACTACATGGTGTTCCTAACTGCTAAAAATCCTACAGCAATACCTGCACCATGGTTAGATAAAAAAAGTGTCACAGGGGATGCGCCGGCAGAAGCGATGGCCTACTTGCATGTTTTTTGGCCACAGACAACCGTTCGAATATTTCTTTATAGTAGCCCCGAATCCTAAGTACCAGATGTAAAACTGCTGCCAATTGGCGTCAGTGAGTGGTTGGTGGTGGGTGGCTTTGATGCTTCTCTGGCACATCTCGGGGTGGCCAAATTGGGTCTTACTGCATTCATGCAAGTTCCGGTCGATATTGAATAGTTGCCCTCGTCAGGAGTGGACACATTGATGGAGCTCTGGAAGGTTGTGAAGTGGCTGTCCATACGAGCATCATCTTTGGTCATCAGGTCCCTCGTGGGCAAAATATTGACATCGTGTATGTCAGTGCGTACAAGTTCGGGGAAGCGTCATACCCAAAGAGCACAAAGTAGGTTCACCTCATAGGAGAGCTGCCTGCGACAGGTTGCAGGCGAGTGACACTGGTCATTTCCCGAAGGGCCAGCAGTGCCTTTTGGTCCCCCAATAGTTGTTGGGAAAGTTGAAAATCTTTGGCTATATGGGCGGCTGGTGATGGCAAGTAATGGTCCAGTACTTTTGTTTTGAGGTCATTGTATGCTATTATGGTGTCCCCTTGCTCGCAAAGCCAATCGGAGATTACCGGGAAACTGTCCTTGGGGATCCCCACGAGAACATAGTCTACTTTGGTACTTGACTGAGTCACTCCCTTCATGTGAAACTAAACTTCAGCATGCTGGAAGTAGGTTGGCCTGGGCACCAACTGCCCGTTGAGATACTACCGCTAGAGTTATGCGGTTCCTTGACTGGCCAGAAAGTGTTACATAGGACCCTTCTCTCTGGTTCCAGTTCTTTCCCTTTGCCAACACAGACACCGAGTAGTCTGGCCTATTCTTTACAGATTTTTCTCTGTCCTCATACACCTGACAACACTGAGATTGCCAAATAATTCTTCTTCACTCAAGTGGTTAACTACTGCACTTTGGTTGTTCAGTGGCTACTTTCCTCTTGATAAGGGTAGAAGAGACTTTTCAGCTATGGTAAGCAGCTCTTCTAGGAGAAGGACACTCCAAAATAAAACCATTGTTCTCTATTCTTGTGTAGTCCCATAGCCTCTGTACCATGTTCTTTCACTGTTTTGGGTTAGAGTTCTCTTGCTTTAGGGTACACTCGTGAACACTGTTCCATCTAGTTTTTCTTCCTCTTGTTTTGTTAAAGTTTTTATACTTTATATAGGAAATATTTATTTTGATGATGTTACTATTCTTAAAATATTTAATTTTTCCTTATATCCTTTCATCACTGGGCTATTTTCCCATTTGGGGCCCCTGGGCTTATAGAATCCTGCTTTTCCAACTAGGGTTGCAGCTTCGCATTTAATAACTATAATAGGGTGGCAATTTCATTGAGGTGGTGTGTGCCGAAGAGGCAGGTTCGGGGGGCTGAATCTTCAAGCAGTAGGGCAGAGCAGTGAGGGGGCAAGCAGGGCGGGGGGGGGGGGGAGTGTACAGTCCGCTAGTCACCAATGTGTGAACAAGCAGTTAGGTTAGAACTGAGGGGAAAGGTGAATGAAACTAAACTTTTATTAAACAATCTTCGAGTTTAAATACAGTGACTTGCAAACAAGAACATCACAAAAATTCAAACAACAGAACGTAGGCTATCATGATAACACAGATTAGACTATTAACAGTGCAGGGAAGAGTGAGTGATAAGATGAAAAATCCATACTGTTACAGTATACGAGCGTGTGTAAAACACGTTCGGTGCAACATAAAAAAGACACAGAGACACTCACAAACACACTCACATACATACATACATACATACACAGATAGTTATAGATAAAGAAGACTGAGTTTGCAGGTCTGGCTCTGTGTCACTACATGTATCGTTATGTATATATACTGAAGCATTCACAATGCCACATGAGTTTCACGAGTCAAGAAATATTGGCGGACAATTTCTGTCCTAAAATTCTTCTCCACAGATTCTGATTCTGGGTGAAGCTATGTTGATAAACGGATAAATCAATATTCAAAACAATTTGTTTGGAAAACACTTATCCCAAACGGTTTCTCTCTCTCTCTCTCTCTCTCTCTCTCTCTCTCTCTCTCTCTCTCTCACTTTTCTTTTTATTATTATCATCAACAAGCAGCTACATAATCTTCCATCAAATTAATTACACTTACCAGCCAGAAAGTTGTAATTGGCAATTAGGTTAAAATGACGACCAGAAAAACGTCCAATGACATAAGCAGCGATTAAACATAAGAGTCATGAAATGTAATGAGTCGTTTGAGACCGGAAGCCATCGTATGAAAATTTGTCTGAATCCTCCAGACTCTAATGCATTAATTAATGTTGCTATCCCTTGCTGGAATATCGTTTGATGGAACTGGAAAGAGAAATGAGAGGAAGTATAACCTTGTAGATATTGGCTGGTTCGGTTTCTTAAATGGATAT
Source organism: Palaemon carinicauda (assembly GCF_036898095.1). Taxonomy (NCBI): domain Eukaryota; kingdom Metazoa; phylum Arthropoda; class Malacostraca; order Decapoda; family Palaemonidae; genus Palaemon; species Palaemon carinicauda. Next base: position 61,228,002 of record NC_090738.1, read on the forward strand.
CCTTTATTTTTTTATCACACATATTAACAACATATCCTTTTTATTACACCTAATACCTGAACTATTTTAGGAATAGCAATAGAAATGATATTGTGGTATTTCATATGGATAACGTTTATCATATTGTTCAGAATACATCAAGAATTATGTTCTATATAAATTATTATTTCCGTGTATATATTTATATAAAGAATTTTATTTTCTCTTGATTCCTGCTTGAAAGGAAAAAAGTTTGATATAACTTATATTTCTATACAGAATTGTTAAATATTAATTATTAGCCGAGATACTCCAAATTACAAAAGCCTTATACTCCAAGAACACATATTACCTAAAATAACTGTCAGATATCTATAGTTTTTAATAAATAAAGAAGTGATCTGGAATATCTTAATAAACATTTTGCTTGGAAATTTTTGGGTTAAATTTTATAATATTACAGACTTATGAAACAGATTCTGACTTCTTTTGATAAAGAGTTAATGGATGATTAACTTTTTTTTCAGGTGAACAATGTTTTCAGCCATCGTTAGGGTTATACTCATTATGATGAAAGTATATTTTTCAACCACATTTAGATATAAGAAGGATACTACTACTACTACTACTACTACTACTACTACTACTACTACTACTACTACTAATAATAATAATAATAATAATAATAATAATAATGATAATAATAACACAAAAACCACATCAATAATAACTGCTACCACAATTAGTAATACCAAATAGAAGATATCGTTAGTATTAATGAATTTGGTTCACGCACCTTGAAAATTGTAGGTAATAAAGAAAGAGTTGTAACCTTAAGAACGATAGGTACCATTCCAAAACAATGACCAGGATATATTTATTCTACAAATATAAAGACAACTGATTTGAGTATCTGGTTACGGGTTAGAAAATGACAAGTCTAGTAGCTACCACTATAACATAAGGTGTACTTAATGGATGGATATTTTTTTCTGTCAAAATTAGAAAAATATGGATTTAGTGAAGC
>NC_090738.1:61241507-61244007 GCF_036898095.1 Palaemon carinicauda
GGATCACCGTGAGAACATAGTCTGCTTTGGTGCTTGACTGAGTCATGCCCTTGATGCGAAACTGAACTTCAGCATGCTGGAACAAGACGGATGCTTCCCTGCTTGTGAAGGGTGGTAGTTTCATTGAGGTGGCGTGTGCCGAACAGACAGGTTCGGGGGGCTGAATCTTCAAACAGTAGGGCACAGCAGTGAGGGGACAAGCGGAAGGGAGCGGACACTTCGCTGGTCACCAATGTGCGAACAAGCAGTTAGGTTGTAACTGAGGGGCAAGATGAATGCAATTAGACAATCTTCGAATTTAAATACAGTGACTTGCAAACAAGAACATCACAAAAATTCAAACACAACAGAACATGAGCTATCATGATAACACAGATTGGATTATTAACAGTGCAGGGAAGAGTGAGTGATAAGATAGAAAATCAAAACTCTTACAGTATACGAACGTGTGTAAAACACGTTCGGTGCAACATACAAAGACACAGAGACACTCACAAACACACACACATACATACATACATACATACATACATACATACATACATACATACATACATACATACAGAGATATTAATAGATAAACAAGACAGTGTTTGTAGGTCTGGCTCTGTGTCACTGCATGTATCGTTATGTATGTATATTCAAGCGTTTACAATGCCACATGAGTTTCATGAGTCAATAAATATTGGCGGAAAAATTCTGTCCTAAAATTCATCCCCGCAGAATCTGATTCTGGGCGAAGCTCTATTGATAAACGGATAAATCAATATCAAAGAGAATGTTTTTGGAAAACAATTATCCCAATCGATTTCTCTCTCTCTCTCTCTCTCTCTCTCTCTCTCTCTCTCTCTCTCTCTCTCTCTCTCTCTCTCTCTCTCTCTCTCTCTCTCTCTCTACTTTTTATCATTATCATCAACAGCCAGCTACATAATCTCCCATCAAATTAATCACACTTACCAGCCAGAACGTTGTAATTGCCAATTAGGTTAAAGTGATGACCAGAAAAACGTCCAATGACATAAGCAGCGATTAAACACATGAGCCATGAAATGCAATGAGTCGTTTGCGACAGGAAGCCATCGTATGCAACTTTGTCTCTAAAGCCTCCAGACAGACTCTAATGCATTAATTAATGTTGCTATCCCTTGCTGGAATATCGTTTGATGTAACTGGAAAGAGAAATGAGAGGAAGTACCTCGTAGATATTGGCTGGTTCGGTTTCTTTAATGGATATCCTTTATCTTTTGATTGGATATTTTAACAACATATTATCCTTCTTATTACACGTAATCCTTGAACTATTTCAGGAATAACAATAATAGAAGTGATGATATTGTGGTATCAGATCCAACGGATCTTTCATATGAATAACATTTATCTTATTGTTCAGAAAATATCAAGAATTGTGTTCTATATAAATTATTATGTCCAAGTATAAATTTTTATAAAGACTTTTTTTCTCCTGATTCCTGTTTGAATGGAAAAGAGTTTTATATGGCTTATATTTTTATACAGAATTATTAGATATTAATTATTATCCAAGATACTAGAAATTACAAAAGCCATATATTTCAAGAACACACATTACATAAAAGACTGTCAGATATCTATAGTCTTTAATAAATAAAGAAGTGATCTGGAATATCTTAATAAACATTTTGCTTGGACATTTGTGGGTTAAATTTTATGATATCACAGACTTATGAAACAGATCCTGACTTCTTTTGATGAAGAGTTAATGGATAATCAACCTTTTTCAGGTGAACAATGTTCTCAGCCATCGTAAAGGTTAAACTCATTATGATGAAAGTATATTTTTTTTCAGCCACATTTAGATATAAGAGGTATACTACTACTACTACTACTACTACTACTACTACTACTACTACTACTACTACTACTACTACTACTACTACTACTACTAATAATAATAATAATAATAATAATAATAATAATAATACCACAAAAGCCACACCAATAATAACTGCTACCACTAATGGTAATACCAAATAGAAAATATCGTTAGTATTAATAAATTTGGTTTACTCACCATGAAAATTGTTGGCAATAAAGGAAGAGTTATAACCTTATGAATGATAAGTACCATTCCAAAACAATGACGAGAATAGATTTATTCTACATATATAAAGACAACTGATTTGAGTATCTGGTTACGGGTTATAAAATGACAAGTCTAACAGCTAACATAAGGTGTTCTCAATGGATGGATATTTTTCTTTCCGTAGAAATTAGAAAAAAATGGATTTAGTGAAGCGATCTAAAAGATGTAACAGGCAATTAATAAGTACCTTTATTAATCCCAATACCACAATCGAAAACATCTGGGGACATCGTTCCATTGGTTTAAAAAAAGACGCGAAAAGATCCCCTGTTTTCTGTGTGGGTCAAAAGACGCGAATGTCGTATCCATTAGGACGAATGAGCCTCATAACAACAGCAAAATGGCAGAGAGAAATCAGCCCCGAAGAAGCATTATCTT
>NC_090738.1:61249007-61254007 GCF_036898095.1 Palaemon carinicauda
GGAATTCCTGGAAACATCATGGAACTAAAAATATCAGAAAGAGCAAGCCGAGGTAGATTAATAGTGCCAAAAAATATACCAGGTAAACTAAGAAAGGCGCACAGGACATTAATCCACTACGCACCAGCATCAATAATGCAGCGACTATTTAATGTGTTGCCAGCTCATCTAAGAAACATATCAGGAGTGAGCGTAGATGTGTTTAAGAATAAGCTCGATAAATACCTAAGATGCATCACAGACCATTTATGGCTGGAAGATGCAAAATACACCGGAAGATGCATTAGCAACTCTCTGGTGGATATACGAGGTACCTCACACTGAGGGACCTGGGGGAACCCAAACAAAAAATAAGGCATAAGGTAAGGCATTATTCTTTTTGGAATATTTAACTTTTTTATTTAATTTGTAGAATATAACTGGTATCAAATAGGAAAAGTATACATTTAATCGTATATTTATTTATACTGTATATCAAACTATCTAGTAAACCACACACATAAACGCACAAATACGAGGAAACCTAAACACACTGCCATATAATCAAACAAACACAAACAAAAGACAGACACATATACACACCCAGGCAAACACAAACACACACATAAACGAACAGACATCTCCCCTTCTACTGGGACGTTGGACTCCTGGTCTTTCCTTAACCTGTGATACTTAATTAAGGCTAGTTGAGAGAATAGAACCATTTGAAGCGTTTATTGGGCGCAGGAGCACACTAGAAGACCAAGGGAGGGGTTGGATTGATCTTTTCTCCCCAAATGACATGGATTGTGATCCATCTCTCCACAAAGTCTAACAAAGGAAGAATCTGAGAACTCCTTCCATATTCCCCATGTTAGATCCCACAATATTTTTCCGACTGTCGCTGGCTTTCCTAAGATGCCGCCAGTCCCCAAGAACAGAAAAATCCTATTATAGGGTGTGGAAATGTTTCACAGGAACAAGGTACTCAAAATTCGTTTGCTCCTAAAGCAACTGACTTTAGACTGGTGCCAACAGAGGCAGACATTCCTTATTTCCTGTGACTAATACTCATGCACACTTTTGAGTGTGCGACAGTCGAAAGGAAGATGCCGGGGTTCCGTCCTCGTGTGTGTTGGGGGGGGGGGGGGGGGGGGGGGCAGGGTAGTTCCCCCAGTCATTTAATAGCATTTCAGTTTCCCTCAAAAGTGCAGGCCATCCTAGAGACTGTCTGAGGCATCCCATTCCTAGACAAGTTACCTCTGGAGTATCTTTCACTTTGGAACTCTTCATGTGGTGGGTTTGCTAGTAAGGCCCCTGGGCCTCTCCTAGAGCCTGGTAGGATCACTCACAGCTTCCCGATAGGAACCAGGGTATGCATCTCTTTCGCATTACCCAACAAAGTTTCTTCTAAGCATTTGGAGAGCTGAAGATAGGAAGAAGAGGGTTACACTTTGCATCTCTTATTCCAGTTTTTTTCCTTACATCATAAAATAGGGCGTTTCTTCGTCATGGCTTTGGAAAACCAGCAGAAGCACAGGGAAGATCCTTGGGTAGTGTGAGCCCTTCAGGATAGGTGGTGAATACCCTTTTCAGCCCTTTGTTCCTACCAGCTTTCCTCTTTTTTTAATAGATTGTGCATCCGTTCTTCCAACATCTCAAAAACCCTAGCCTTGAGAAAAGCTGAAGGTGGTACGAAAAGTATCCTTACATTAGTCAGTTTTTAGTACGTCCCTTCTCCCGGTACTTTTTCATGTAGCAGTCTTTGGGATCTGAACTGGTTACTGCTCCTCAGGTCTTCATTCAGATGCTCATCTGGATGATAACTTGGGTGCCACTACTAGGGATACGTATAACTGTGGAGGTCTCTATGGAGTTGATGATTTTGGTATCTTTTGTTGTGTAGCAGTAGCTACAGAATTGAGATAAATTTTCCGCTTTCCTCACAATCTGTCGTTTATGATAATCAAGGAAAAGTCAAATCTCTTACCCAAGCTTAGGTTAGACAGCTTCGGCCTACTAGCAAAACCGAGATACCATCAGTTAAACAATCGAACCAGCAAGATTCAAACGAACACCTTTGCCAGCAATCTCTTAAGGTACTGTTTGAAGAATGTTACGTACAAACATTGCACAAGACGTAGATTAAGCAAATCTACTCAAAAAGTTTATCAAACATAGCCAAACATTAACAGCAAATAATAATAATAATAATAATAATAATAATAATAATAATAATAATAATAATAATAATAATAATAATAATAATAATAATAATAATAATACAAAACTTTATTTAAGATTTAACATAAGTTGATAAACTCTGGATATTGTTGGAAGAAGATACTGTAGCAGGTCGTGAACTGTTGAAGGAAGCTGAAGCATAATTTGTAGCAAAACAAGGATCAGTTTACCAACAAGCTGAAGGCATGAAAGAAGAAGGGTATGTAGAGGCAGGGATTTGCAGCAGAAGAGAATTTGATTAAGTTGAAAAAGATGGCAGAACGAGAAGAAAGAGAGAAGGTGGGGAGAAAAAGAGGAAGAGCGAGAATAGAGAGGGAAAAAGCCAGAGAGATCACAAAACAGGCGATGGAAATGGAAGCAAGAGGATATACACACACAGCCACACTCACATTATATATATATATATATATATATATATATATATATATATATATACATATATATATATATATATATATATATATATATATATATATATATATATATATATGTGTGTGTGTGTCTGTGTGTGTGTCTGTATACGCACTCATGTAAGTATATTTATATATATATATATATATATATATATATATATATATATATATATATATATATATATATACATTCATATATATCTATGTATAGATAGATAAATATATGAATATATTTATATATATATATATATATATATATATATATATATATATATATGTGTGTGTGTGTGTGTATATATACATTTATATATATACTATATATATATATATACCTATGTAAATACATACATATATAAAGATATATATATATATATATATATATATATATATATATATATATATATATATATATATAAATGTGTGTGTGTGTGTGTGTGTGTGTGTGTGTTTATGTATATACATATATATACACATATATATAAATACGTATATTTATTTTATATATACATATATATATGTATATATATGCATATATATATATATATATATATATATATATATATATATATATATATATATATATATATATATATATATATATATTTACAAGTATATTTAGAATAAGTTCAGAAAAATTGCCATATAATTTCAGTAGTTTCGTTACCATTAGATATAAACATACTATTCTAAAAAACATATATAGATGAATCTTTTAGAAAAGAAAAAACAAAACCCTAAATATTGCCACCAAGAAATCATAAGGTTAAAGAAAGTGACCCATGTCTCACTCCACAAAAGATACTTTGAATATTGCACAACACAAAAAAAAAAATCCTTCAATGGATGACTTTGTAAACTCACTAAAACCTTTCAGAATGGAAGTTACCTCCTAGGGAGATGTATGGGCTCCATTTTACTCTTGTTTAAGCTCTCTTCATAATTCAGTTGTTTGTTTAAAACTACATAAGTTTAGGCTTCGTAATTTCTTTCTAAATATGAAACAGAACGAAACTTTAAATTAGTTTTAGATTTTAAAAATAGGTAAACTATTTCCAAAAAAGCTAAAACCTGAGAAAATTCTCGCTATAAATCTTACTAAGAGGGAACTTCCATAGAGGAGGCTTTTAGAGGAGTTACTTGTGCAAGAATTTGTTGACGTCATACAATATTCAAGGCTTCTGGAAGTAAGGGGGTTGGGGGTATGGTAGATTAAGGCAAACTCCATTTATCTTTACAAGATTTTGCAATATGTATGTATGTATGAATGTATTGTTGTTATCATTATTTTCTTTTATATTATACAGGCTTCATAAATTATTACTGCTATTAATAATACCGATAATATTTGCTAGGATTTGTGTGATTTTCATATTAATAAAGTTAATAGAACAACAAAAATAACAACAACAACAACAACAACAACAATAATAATAATGATAATAATAATAATAATAATAATGATTGCAATAATAATAATAATAATAGTAGCCCCTATTTAAGGGATTTTTTTTATAAAGACGAGAGAGAGAGAGAGAGAGAGAGAGAGAGAGAGAGAGAGAGAGAGAGAGAGAGAGAGAGAGAGAGAGAGAGAGAGAGATTTGTACTTTAGAATGCTATTGTGTAAGGCAAACTTCCCTGTGAACCATGAATATATGGATACATCTATATGCTGATAGGCAGTTAGGCAGAGAAAGAGTTTTGAACGACTTCCACCATATATTTTTCGCTGACATCTGTAAACCAGATTCGCTTGTGTTCCATCGACCATTTTTTTCACTGGGAGAGGTTCCATAATCTGTGCTATTGTTTCCTCTGTTAAAAAAAGGAAGGGGTTGGAAAGAAACGAAGTGAGAGAAATGAAAAATTGGCCGTAAAGGTGAAGGGACACTGTTAAATAGATTTTATTTGTGAGGGAAATTTTGTGATCTTAGAAAAAGGAAGGATGATATGCAAGAAAAAAAAATTCACAAATATAAGTTTTATAAAACTTTGTATTAAACATATTTTTCAAATGCTACTTTTATATAGATTTTTGATCATTTAAAGCTCAAACTTAGGATGACCAAGTTGAATAAATTTAAAGGAAATGTAATCTTTATATCTTATAGATAAAAAAATATCAAAATTACAATCAACTGCGAAAATAAATAACTTAATTCTATGAAGGGTAATTTTGGTTAAAAACTCATAAATTATTGAATTAATAAAGTTCCCTCTTACAACTCTGTAGCTTTTCATCATAAAATAATATAATACTTTTACATATAGCCAAGTCTCTGTAACGCCTATCAAATATAAACGAAAGCGTTTGAAATGAGTGATGAACGCTTGTTTTAGCGAAAGATATTACTATATTTATCAATG
>NC_090738.1:61261507-61264007 GCF_036898095.1 Palaemon carinicauda
ATTTGTAAATATTCCCTCAATCATCGGCGGGCTTTCACTAAAGTTATTGCTCGTTTTTTTCTTGCTATGTGCTTATTTACTGTTCGATTTTGATAAAACATTGTGTGCATGTTCCAGGTAGATATACGAACATACCGTCAGACCGAATTTCTATTCAAGACAGTAGTTTCTCACCGATCACAAAATAACCTCCAGTACAATGGACACTGAATTTCAAATATCTTTTCATAAAATCATTTATTTTCCCTGTAGGATGATAAAACTCACAGAGGATATGCGTTATTATTGTGATAATAATGCCTGAAAATTTCAATAGCGTGTCTTGATTAGTGTATTTTTGGCAAATATTTTTACGATCGGCACCCTTACAAAGTGGAGCCTACCCTATATTTACAATAACCCACCAAGTTATCAGAACCGGTCGTCCAAAATACTTGAGAGAATTGCTACATATTGTGAAGCCAAGAATTCGTGTCGATACGAGAAAAATTCCAGAGGGCTTCAAACTGTTGGGACCTAGATATATGTTTAATTTAGGCTCCAGAGCCTTTATATATGCGGCTCCGAGACTATATAAGAAGCTCCCACGAAACATCTGAATGATTGAAGACATACAACAGAGACGATTTAACAGTAAATTAACAATACGTGGTATGAAATGTTAAATACTCTGAACGGACAGGGTTAAACGACAGTGGAGGTCCTGTAGAAAGTGGGGTTCCCCTGCTGTATGGGACCGGAAAAGCAGCCAACAAAGTAAGTAAAGTAAGTAAAGTTATCCATAGTGTTCAGTAGATAAGCAATATTCTGGAATGTCTTGGAAAAGACATTGTAATACATCTGTGAGTTAGATATCATGATATTAATGAATTTCGGAACAGATCTCGACTTATTCTTGTATAAACAGTCAATGAATGATTCACCTTTCCCAATTTTCTCTAACAATTTTTAAGGTTAAAAAATTTTGTTGAAATTTTATATTTTTTCCATACTTGGATATTTTGTTCTGTCGGTTCATGTATAGACATCAATGGAGTCATGGCTTGTTTTATAAATCTTATAAAAAAGATACCAATCTACTATTACTATTACTACTACTCTCGCAAAATATACTACTACTACTACTACTACTACTACTACTACTATCACAACATCAAGTACTAATACTACAATGAAAACAAAAATACGAGTAAAAACAATAACAACAGCTACTACTAAAGATGATAACAAATAGAAAATATAATTATTACTGAAAATCTGTTCACTCAACGTGGAAATTGTTGATGATAAGGGGAGAGTTGAGACGGAAAGTCCAACAATGAGGACAATAATTAATATTTCGAAACTAAGGCAAAAGATGATTTAATACTACGTACTTATATAAGAGCAACTGATAATCGAGTCTGGTCACGGGTTAGAAAATAGCAAGTCTAATAGTGATGAATGCAATTGAACGTCTAGATTACTGATGAATATTTTCCTGTAGAAATAGGAGAAATATACAATTATTGACTGGATCTACACTTCCCCAATTTTGTGGGGTAGCCGACATCAAACAAATGAAAAAAGGGGACATTTCCTTTCTATGTTCCTCCCAGCCTTACAATGGACTCAACCGAGTTCGGCTGGTACTGCTAGGGTGCCACAGCACACCCTCCCCTGTTATCCCCCACAGATGAAGCTTCATATCGCTGAATCCCCTACTGCTGCTACCTCTGCGGTTATCCAAGGCGACGAGAGGATCTAAAAGGTATAAATCAGTAATTAATAAGTATCATTTTAATCTGGAAACCTTAATTGAAAACCTCATTCTATTCATTATTTAAAAGATTCACTATTTTCTATTTGGGTTAATAGACCTGAATATCGTATCCAAAAGGACAAATGAGTCTCATAACAACAGCCGAATGACCGAGAGACATCAGCCTGGAAAAAAGCATGATCTTCTTCGTTCGGGAAACAACAGGAAAAAAGTTCAAGCGTTTTTGTCTGTTTTCAAAATCCCAAAGATTTTTTGGTCGTTGCTTCATGTTTACATTTTATTTCTCATTGAGGGTTTGTTCATACAGCTATATTATCAGTTTGGAAATAAAATCAACCAGCAAATACATCCAAACAGCAGAGAGAGAGAGAGAGAGAGAGAGAGAGAGAGAGAGAGAGAGAGAGAGAGAGAGAGAGAGAGAGAGAGAGAGACCTCACCAAGCATATAAGTCATCGGATGAATTGATATTTAGACATTTTGTTCGTCGAAACCAATGAGAAATGGTAGACCTGATATGCAGAAAAAAAAATCAACTTCATGGCGATGTTATGCCATCGAACAAAAAAAGGAAAAGCCTGCTGAATTGAATTAATCTATATCTATTGGTTTCTTTAAGAGTAAGCTACAATTTAGAAGTACATATTTTTTTTTACCATAAAAAATCTTACTTTGTGTAGATGTTCTGAAAGAGAATCAAAGTTTTTCATCCATTCTTTCATTTTTCTCTGTTTAACATTC
>NC_090738.1:61269007-61279007 GCF_036898095.1 Palaemon carinicauda
TTGCACCCTGATTTAGTGACGTGATGCGTCGGAGTGCGTTCAGTCGGCTGTTGGCCTTGTGCTTGAGGAGCGTTATTTCGGGGGTGGGTGATAGCCTGAAGTTGAGGTTAACACCTAAGTAGGTAAAGTTGTTGACCCATTCAATAGGCGTTCCTAGTAGGTTTAGTGGAGGGGGTGGTTGAGAGTGCTTGATAGCCATGGCTTTGGTCTTGTTCGGGTTTATTTTCAGTCCTAAGACTTGCTGCAATGGTGTCTAGGGCGATTTGCATTTTACGGTGTTTGTTGTTGACTATGTGTGGGCAGACAACGCAGATATCGTCTGCGTAGATGAAGATTTGAATGCCCTCCGGATAGTCTTCTTTCAATATATTTTCAATGAGTACATTGAATAAGAAGGGGCTTAATATCCCTCCTTGTGGAGTGCCATTTTCGAGTGGTATGTATGGTGACGTGGCTCCCTGGAAAGTAACTCTAGCTACTCTGTTTTGGGTATATTTCTGCGTCCACGCAAGGAGGTGGCCTCTGACGCCTTTGAGGACTAGTGATGTCAGAATGGCGTCAGAGCTGGCTAGCTCATAGGCCTTCTCAAGATCAAGGAAAACAACTAGTGCACTTTTTCCGTTGACTGTGGCCATGACATCAGCTAGACATTCTTGTGTTCCAATGCCTCTCGTGTAGGCATAGAGCCTGTCGTGCAAAGGGCCCACCGCCCACTGAAGCCGCCGGAGGACCATCCGTTCAGCTACCTTACCAGTGCAGCTGAGTAGGGCAATGGGACGATAGGCATTCATTTCCTTAGGCTTTGGTATTAGGTTGGTGTCCTGTTTGTTCCATGGTTCGGGCCTGATATTCTGAGCATGCGTTAGGTTAATTATGTGTAGGTAGCTATTTTTGGCAGGTTCACCAAGATGCTTTAGCATCGAATAAGTGATGCCATCGGCACCAGGGGCCGTGTCTCTACATTTAGCTAGGGCAGCCTCAAGTTCGGCCGAAGTGTAGAGCGCATCAGTGCATGACGGTTCATTGCAGGCTGCTCTAACTAGGTCATTTCTTCTAGGCCAAAGTTGTTCCTGCCTGGCCTGGGTAGCTGGGCATAGGTTAGTTGATTTCTTTCGATTTGCAAAGGTTTGAGCTATGTTCATTGCCTCTTGATGGGGTTGAGGATGAGTGGGCTTGGTCTGGTGTCTTTTGGATCCTGAGACCTTGTTAAACCAGGCCCAGATGGCTTTGAGAGATGTTTGTTGTGAAATTTTGCTGCACCATTGGAGCCATTTTTCCCTTTTTACTTCGTTGGCAACTTGAACTGCTTCGGCTATGAGCTCCCTCAGTAGAAGGAGTAGCCCATCAGTCCTGTGCCGTCTGAAGAGCTTCCTTGTCCTGTTTATCCGTTTGTTCATTTCTTTTATGCGCGGGCAGTAGTACCACGCGTCCTTATGATTGTGTTGCGGGTTCCTGCCTTTCCTGGGCATGGAGGCATCCGCAGCCAGGGTGATTTGTTTTGTAAACTCCGTAAGGAGGAAGGTGGGGTCCTCAGATGGGTTTTCTGCGAGCTTGAGAGCCCATGTTGTCATGTGCCTCTCGAAGATGTCCCATTGGGCAAAGTCAGGATTCCATCTTGCCGGGGGTGGCGGGATTGGTGGGAGTTTGGGGGTTGGTACCGTGGCGAGGATGGCGAAGTGGTCACTGGCAAGGGACGGGTGTAACATCCAGTAGGCGGTGTCGTGGAGGGCTCTTGGGATGAATATTAAATCTAGGGTGCCACCAGCAATGTGGGTGCTGGCAGGTAGCCTGTTCAGAAGGGCAACGTTGGGGAAATCCTGAAGGAGGGAGTATAGGTGCCTCCCAGTGGGGTTTGTACTTGGAGAGTGTAAAAAGGGGTGGTGAGCATTTAGATCACCTGCTAGGATGGCGTTGGAAGCGGAGATGGAAGCAAAAAGGTTTTCAGCTTCCAGAGACTTTCTTGGGCTTTTATATATGTTGTGTAGGATGAGTGTTGTGTGGGCCAGTCTGATTTCTACACTGAGCAGTTCAGCTTCTCCGCACTGTATTGTCGGTAGCTTTGTGGACTGTATTGTGTCTTTTACTAGTGTGAGTAGTCCCCGTGTTGTGTCCGTGCGAGGAGTTTTGTGTATAGTGTATCCTTTGTAGGAAAAGAGTGAGTTCTCCCTGAGCAATGTCTCCTGTAAGAGGACGACGTCTGGCTTGAGGGTGGCAGTCTGTGATTGGAGGAGTGCATACTTGCTGCTAACTCCTGCGATGTTCCACTGCATAATTTTAAGTCCCTTGCCGGTTTCATATGTGTGTAGGTAAACTTCAGAGTCCGAGCTATCATTGCTGTAAGGATCCATGGTATTGGGTCAGGTCCTTAATCAGGTTTGCTATGATGCGCGTGTAGTCTGGGGAGAGCCCAGGGGCCCCATGAAGGGCTGAATGGAGGTTTATAGTGATTTCTTGCAATTTCTTAATGCAAGAGCAGCAGGGTAAGAGATCGGGGTGGGAAGGAGAGGTTGGGCTGGGTTCCTTAGATAGCCTACTATTGGGTAATCTGTTTGCTGAGTGGTTGGGTATGGGTGAGGTGGTAGCAGAGTGCTGTAACGCAGGAACAGGCTCGGTTGAGCCTAAAAAGCCAGCAGAGTGCTGTACCACAGGGACAGGCTCGGTCGAGCCTGAAGAGCCAGCAGAGTGCTGTACCGCAGGGACAGGCTCGGTCGAGCCTGAAGAACCGGCGGAGATGCTTGGACGGGAAGAGGTGGAGGGGTCGATATCTGGTTCAGGTGGAGGGACCTGCTGTGAGGATGAGGAGGGGGTGGGGTCCGAGCATGCTGGGGAGAGGGGAGCAGGGCTATGATGGGGAGGCGTGCAAGGAGGTTCTGTGCCAGAGGGGCGGATAGCTGGTTTTGCAGCTTCAGCGTAGGATTGGTGACATAACTGTGGAGGATGGTAGGATTGGGATGGGTGAAGGCGGAAGGAGGGGCGGGAAGGATTGATTTGAGTTCGTGAAGGTGCTGGGGTGCCCCTTCGATTTAGCTCATGGATGAAAGATGGGCAGCGTTTGTTCCAGGCATGATGGCCGGCGGAGCAGTTGGGGCACTTAGCTATGGTTGGCTGATTGTTTTCGTGTTTAGTGATGCAGACTTCAGTTTCGTGTTTCTCCGAGCATACCCCACATCTAGTCTCGTGTTGGCACTGACTCTTGTGGTGCCCAAAACGCTGGCAATTAAAACATCTTGTGGGCGGCGGGATATAGTCTGCAACTCTGTATTTGCCCCAATGATTTAGATCGAGAAATTGGGGAGTGGAGGGGCCTGTGAAGGTGCATACAACTGTGGTGGTATCAAAATTCTGCTTGTTCTTCTTGTACTGTTTGCGAACAGCTTCTGAAATGGCCGGGTGTTCGTTGATGAAATCTAAGTCAAGATAGAGGGGGTATCCATACACATAAATTTTTCGCCTTCTTTGGGAGGGGTCGAGTTCTGTAAAGTGGCGATAGTTCCTAAAGGTTTCGACTGTTTCGACATTCTTGGGAAAGAGGATGAAGTTCCCATCGTTAGTTATTTTGTAAGTGTAAGCTATGGCACGACCTGCTTCTTTACCTGATTTTACTGCTAGATCTATCAATTTACTAGGGGAGTGGTTTAAGTTAGTATCCCTAGAGGCTTTGAATCTTGGAAGATCTGCTAGGGAAGGAACTGTTGGTTGTAGTTTACCTGCGACATTCAACGCCGTGTTCTCCGTGGTCCTCCTATTACCTTGGGTCCTTGTTTTTGCGTGCCGTGCACTCTCTTGACTGCCTATGTCGGGCTTGGCAGTAGGCCGTGTTGCTGTCTTGGGCCTGACAGAGGGAGGAATAGCCATTTTCTGTTGAGGGGCTGCTGAAGTATCTTTTTTTTCTGTCTCTGGTCCGTTATCACTTTTGTCCATTTTGGGTACCGGGTCAGGGGAGCCTGTTTCGGATTGCGAAAGGTCGAGGTGGAGGCGTTCAATGTCCGAAGCTCCGTCTTCAGGTTCTCCCTGGCTGGTGTGGGAGTCTCTTCTCGTTCTAGAAGAGTCCCCACCATTTGGGGAGATAGCTTCGACACTTTTCCTTTTAATGCCCCCTACAGAAGGGGTCTGGGCGCCATCATCAGCCATTGTTAGGGCAGCAAGGGCGATGAGACTTAACACAAATGACTTGTAGAGCAGAAGAAAAAGATGGCTGATAATGGTCCGTTGCACGCAATGCAATGGGGAGGTGGTTTGTTCCACTTAGAGTCAAATGGCACAGGCAACAGAGCACTAGGTTGGGCAGGTTGGATTTGCATTGTCTAATTCTAGAGAATGAAATAAAATAAATAGAGCTTTGGGTTACAAAGGCCCTTATTGACATACTGGTTTATGGGTCATTTCAGGAAAGACACCGGAGTAAATAGCTGTTCTGTGTTGTCTTTGAGGTTGAGAGCACAAAAAAAAAAAAAAAAAAAAAAAAAAAAGGTTAGTAATTGAGGGTCATGAAAATTTCGGTTTTGTGCTTTCTGGCCGTTGAATAGAGAGGAGACTTTTCGGTGATAGATTCGTTGTATCAGGTATGTTGCCACTGGGTTAGGTCACTGCTGGGTTCACACAGCATTGAAGTGATTAATCTTGGTAAAAATGAATCTTTTAACTTGAGTCTTTGTGAGTAAATTCCTTAATAACCTGAGGTCGGCGAGAAAGCACGATTTTTCTCTAATATTCACGGGAGAGGGAGCTTATGAAAACACCTATTGTTCGTTCTCCATGGGCGGAAAATCGTGCACATATTCACTGTAAACACTGAGACACGTGGCTGTAGGCACAAGGGAATATAAGCACAGCTTTACACCGATATTTGCGGGAAAGAAAACACTTATTGTTCGTTCCTAACGGCACAATAATAGTACGATTTTACGCCGATGTTCTCGTTCCTTATAGGCGCAAAAATGTGCACTTATACACTGAGTCACGTGGCTGTAAACACAGGAAGAATAGCATGATCTTACGCTGATGTTCACGGAAGAAAGGCCTGTAAAAACACTTGTTGTTCGTTCCTGACAGGCACAAAATTGTGCTCACATTAACTGGATTGTGTTGGCCTCTCACGTGAATGAAAAAGGAAAATCATAGGGCGAGAGGAAGGCAAGGAACAATGAAAGGTTCCTGTTAGCTGCTCTCAGAGGAGCAGCGAGGAGGGTGGTGTTGACACGACGAGCACCAGAACGTTTCTGTACACTCTGCTGTATATGGTATGCTTATGACGTCAAGGTAAAGTAGTGATTTGATAAAGAGGGAGAGAGAAAGAGACAGAATGGGATAGGCTGAGAGGAAAAAAAACTAAGATGAGGTAAAAAGCTTTATATGCTACGCTTATGACCTAAAGCTATATAATCGATCTTATAAAGGGACGAACTGACAAAGACAGAAACAGGAAATGAAGAAGAAGGAGCAGAATAAGATGATCAGGATTAAACCTAATGATAATGGTGGTGGTTTTTTTTCCAGGAAAGAGATATTATTAATAATATGTATCAATAATAGTTTATTTATTCCCTCTCATACGTTATGAGCAACGCTTTGATGAGGCACTCATACTAACATAAATGTACTGAGAATAGCCAATAGAATTATAAATCTACTAAATAGGTAAAACCCAATTCTTATATGGGATTTGTTTTTGTAATTCGCTGCTCTTATAAGGTTTAAGATTTATGTAAGAAATAGGTCGATCATACAGCACACTCAACATCACAATGAGAATTTTATATTCATCTTTGGATAAGTCCCGGATGAAAAGGGTGTGAAGAACATTATTTCTAATATTTCTCTAACTTGCATAATGCTTTGCTTTATTTGCTAAAAAGAAATATCTTCGATATTTTGTCCTGCTTTTGCTTTTCCAAACTCCTATAACATTCACTCCCTCCTTTAAAAGGCACCACTACCATTTTCTTCATTTGTGTTCAAGCCCAATTTATTTTTCAGACTAATGACATTACATTGCCAGCCAAAATTTCCCTGTTCTTTAATTAAACACTTCCACTGGATATAAGAATAATAGACAATAGATACGAAAGATTAATAAACTCGAAAAGAATACTTTTTGTTCTGGGAGAAATGCCTTGAGCCATATCCTCTTCCAATTTCGGCTAGAAGTCAGGAAAATTTGGGATAATTGGCTGCGTCCAGGTGAGAGGCTCTTACCCCTTTCAAATTAACGAGGAGAGTTTCCCCGGATTCCGGTGGAATGAAATCATCTATTCCCCTGCAATGTTCAGGGGAAAGAGTGGTTTCAAATAGTAGTTCAGGTCAATGAGAGTCCTGTTAACCAAACTATTTTGGCCTTTATTTGTTCAATAATGCTTGAGTACTTTAGGTTTGTCGAATTTGTTACCTTTTTCTTTATTAATTTTATAACAAAATGGTGATGTTTTTATCATTTCTACTAAGATGTATTTTTTTCTATTTGGAATACAATTCGTTTTGGATATTTTTTTTTTTGTTTGAATAACAATAATTAATAGGAAATTAATGATAATCATAGTAATTATAGTGATCATAATGTTATACTAATAATACCTTCATATGTATCTATGATATTGTAAATAATGATTTTCATATATGTTGGCAGTGCATTTATAAGGTACTCATATTCATTGTGTCTATCGTCAATATCAAAGTAATTTATACATCTCCCTAAATATTACACCGAACTACCTTTTTCCTATCAAATTTTTATGTCACTACTCTTATAATGTCTCGAACCTCTTTACAACTCCTCATCATAATCTATCTGGCATCAGTCCCAGATAAAAGAGGTGAATTTAGCGTAGTGTTAACTGAGCTAACATAAAATAAATATATTTCCTCTTTATTCTAAGATTTAGATTCGGCCTATTTTGAACGAATTATTGAAATTCTCTCGTGGCTTTGCTCTTCCAAACACCTCAAAACTCCTTCCTCAAGATGTTTTATTCATTTCAAACCTGGGCTACGAATACATCATTCTTTTCCTTTAAAATAGAAAATAAACTTCAAAATTAAAGCATAATCATAAATCCCTCAAAACAAAGAAGTCAAAATCAGGAGGTCATCGAAAGCCTTCATCTTCCGATGTAGGTTTAAAGTTTGGAAAATTCTGTCTGAATAGCAGCGTCTGTGTAAGAGACTCTCGCAGCTTTCCTATAAACGACAAAAGTTCTCGGGAATTCAACAAATAAACAAATTCATTCAAGTGCAATCGACAGGGGACAGAGTGTTTGAAACTGGTACTAAAAGTTGATATGAATTGTGTCAGGGAAACTACTCTGAGCTTTTATTTTATTTGGTTAAATCTATGAGTACTTTGGTTTGGGTGAATTTTTTTTCACTTTCTTTACACTCTTTTAACAAAGATTCAACACTTTAATCTTTGCTTATCATGATTTGGTTCTTTATTTTTAAGTGAGAGGTTGATTTATTTAGGAAAGTTCCTTATATTTTGGATAAGAATGAAAAGAATAATGATAATGTAAATAATTACATTGATGATAAGACTATTGATAATGATAATAACTCTAATATAAATTTATTGTAATAAAAATCACAGTACTCATAATATATGATTATAATCACTTTCATTATTATTATTATCATTATTATTATCATTATTATTATTATTATTATTATTATTATTATTATTATTGTTATTATTATTATTATTATTATTATTATTATTATTATCATTTTTATTAACATTCTTATTATTATTATTATTATTATTATTATTATTATTATTATTACTATTATTATTTACCACAGTAGAGCTCTCACTAGATAACTAGCTATTGTATGTATTGTTTAAAAAACAAAATAGAAAGTTTCAGAACTCCTTTTGTATGGAATGAATGAAAGGAAGAGAAAATAATTACTTCATGATTATAGAAAACATGCTTAATTTAATACATCAATTTTTTTATACAAATAAAAATCAAACGGAAAGAAGACTGGATCAGAACTTTACAAATAGCAGAGATATATATGAACTGAATATGTTTGTGTAATACGAATTTTGATGTATTTTCTTAATGATTATTCCCAGTAGATTAATGGCGAGAGATCATTCTGTAATGAGTACAGTTATTCTGTTTGCGTGAAAAAGAATAAAAGATGATATTATGACCATTTCAAATGTCCATAAAACTAAACCGTGGACAAAGCTTTTCATGAACTTTTCAGGGAAAACATAAAAAAATCCATCTCCCACGCGATGAACATTTCATCTCTCTATTGCAGTTTTTAGGAATATGTTATATTTATTCATCTCTATCAAGAAATAATTTTCCATATAAATTGTATAACAGTTCAACGAGACCGAAGAACTTGAGAGTAGGATATTGCTTCCTCAAAAGATGGCGTGAGTGTCACTAGACGAAGTTGGAGAGATTGCTTGTTTCCTTGTGTCGTGTATATTTGTGTCTATTTTATTTTTTATTTTTTGTACTGGAATAGAGCTTATTGAATGAAAGTAAAATAATTGCAGTAGTTTTACTTGACGAAAGATTCTCATAAATCTAGCTGATAAAGTTTCAATTCTATTCTTTTTGAGATTCTATGTTAATATGACGATTTCTTATTTTAGTTGAGAATATTTTATTTGAAATTTACATAGGTGGGGAATTCCTTCTTGAGAAGCATTTACTAGTCTACTTTCTCAATAAAACTCCTTCCTTTGTAAATTGGAGTTATTCATTATGAATACCTTTTACTTATTCAATCTATTTTTTAGTAGACTATCATACAAATTTAGTTTATACATTTAAAAAGAAAAACTTTTTGCTTCTTAAATTGCGTTCATCAGTCAATTATTTTAGTCGAACAAGTTTAGATATATTTCCATTATTTGAAAAATATTCGGATGACATAATTCTTTTGAATATATCTATATTTATTCCTTCGAGACGGATATTGTCTTACAAAATACTTCACGAATGGTATTGCTTTCTATAAGGGTTCAGAATAGTCCTAACAATGAATTAAAATGGAACGAAAGTGATTCTATTCACTTCTAATAATCACACTTTTCTTAGAAATAATAAACTGAAGAAGGAATAAGCTTCAAATATCGATTACCTGTTAAAGCGTTAAAGTAAATACACACGGTTGATTTTCTATCAATAACTGCACAAGTGACACAAACTACTTTATATTTCATGTAATGTATTATCTTGAATTTTTAGCCAAGTATTCACATTTTTATTTTCAATTTTTTCTCTTCCATGTCACACCTATGAAAGAGACTATTTAATTATAAATAGGGATATTCTTAATATAGGTATTGTTTAAAAATATTACCAAGCTCATCGGAATTTGAAAAAAAATCTTATAATATAGGATATCACGTAACATAAGTCATTTGTTTTTCTTCCCTCATTCGCTTACACCTTTCCAGTTAACGAGGAAAATTCTCAGGATTCCGGTAGAATAAAATCGTCTATTCCCAAGCAATGTTCAAGGGTGATTTCAAATATTACTCTAAGTCAATAAGCATAACACATACAGCAAACAGTGTGATATACAGGAATGTCTGAAGACAGACGTCTTATTGAAAATCCTTTGAACTTGTCAGAATTATGATGAGAAAACACCAAATATGAGTTCACTTATGTAATACTTTATCCGACACCTGGCAAGGATAGTCCAAGAAACGATATACCAGTCATCAAATCTTTCTCCAAAAAATATAGTAGTTTTTTTTCCTCTGTTTGGGCTTCTTTACAATCATTGTTGCAGAACCATAACTTCTTTATATATACTTCCATATTATACGTTGTTACAATATCAATTTTCAAATGGGATTTCACTTTCGAACTAAAGGACTTACGTACACTGAAAAGAAAATTATATGGGCAAAAATTCCTTACAAAATATGATTTTAGAACTTTAATTTTCTTGTTAAACCTGTGTCAATCTAAAAAAATGATTAAAAACTCTGGGAATCAATGTTTTATATGTTTACTTTGAATGAAAA
>NC_090738.1:61291507-61294007 GCF_036898095.1 Palaemon carinicauda
AGTTTGGTGTTCGGGAGAGTTTTTTTTTATTTTTTTTTTGTCATTCATTTTTCAATTATATAGTTTATTTCTCCAGTCCCATTTATCTCGAGGATTTTCGAATTGCTTTAAAGAAAAAGAGTAATTGAATCATTGAAATGTCACCACCAACAACCTTATAAAAAGAAGCAAATATTGAAAATCCATAATGAAAAGAATCTTGTTGAAATGTTCCACAATGTAAACAGTAGCACGGAATTTCTATTACTACTATTCGTAATAGGATATATTATAATATATACCAGTTATGCTCATATACTGGAAAATTATTGGTAACTTTTCGATAGAATTCCTTGATTTTTTAAGAGGGAAAAATTGATAGGAAATTGCTTATTAAGTATAACGAATTTGAATGTATTTCTCAATTTATGAAATGAAAGGGGATACATTTATGTTCCGGTATAACTATTATAAATCTTTATACTACTACTACTACTACTACTACTACTACTACTACTACTACTACTACTACTACTACTACTACTACTACTACTACTACCACTACTACTACTACTACTACTAAAAATAGTAATACTATCAGTTCGGAAGTAATGGAGATGAAATTTTATTACTGTGAACAGAGAAGTTAGTTTCAGGTTCCAAATGAAAATAAGACAAATGCTGTACCTGTGCATCGGAAACATCGTAGACAATGTTATGTGAGTATAACTATAGTTTAAATCTGCCCCCAATCAAACTTCCTTGTATATCATGTAACTTTAAAATGAAATTCAGAATAAGGAAAGTTACAGGACTGTGTTGAATAGTCGCCGAAGTTAGGATATTAACAGAGAAGGAGGCCCTAGTTATAGTATGCTGTTCTGGGGAACTTTAAAGACAGCCCATAACTCTTGTAGATATAGTTCCTCTCTTAACCTGATGAAACAAAGGTTAATTGAAAGTTAAGGTTTCTCGAAAAAGAAGTGAAAAAAGGTGATAGAATAAATAAGTTATTAAAGGGTTACATTTATTTGGATGGAGAAAAAATCAAATAAGAGATTTTGATTTTCATATGAAAGTTAGGTATATTGGTTGAGAAAAAGTAATTGTAAAAGAAAAAGGTCTATAGTTGAGAATTAAATATATATATATATATATATATATATATATATATATATATATATATATATATATACATATATATATATATATATATATATATATATATATATATATATATATATATACATATATATATATATATATATATATATATATATATATATATATATATATGTATATATATACATATATATATGAATATATATATATATATATATATATATATTTATATATATATATATATATATATATATACATATATATATGTATATACTGTATATATATATATATATATATATATATATATATATATATATATATATATGTATATATACATATATATATATATATATATATATATATATATATATATATATGTATATATATATATATATATATATATATATATATATATATATATATATATATATACAGTAGACCCTCAATGATTACAATAATAATAATGATAATAATAATAATAATAATAATAGTAATAATAATAATAACAATAATAATAATACTTTTTTTCTGAACTAAAACCAATAAAATTAAAAGTTATCGGGTTTTCTAATATTTTGTTCCTTTATGATATTTGACCAAAAAGAGATTATTCACGCCAAATGAAGCCCGAATGATATTCGGTGTAATTGTGTAGTACATTGGTAGTTTCAACTGTTATTTGAATTTGATGGTCTGGATGAAATTACCGATTCTTTTTCCGGTTTTGCGTTTTGTAAAAATATGTGCATTTTGAGTTGCATTTCCGATAACTCTCTCTAATTCTCAAATATAAGATTTTGGGCTTTTTTGCAAACTTCTGAAAAATTCTGGGAAAATTCGAATAAAGGATGCATTTATATATTTTTCAAAATGTTATTTTGCTATATATTTTGATATTATGCAAACGTTTAATTTTGCAATGAATAGCCCTAATCAAACGTTCTGCTGAAATATTTACTAATATTTACTTTTTGAATAGTATATCAATCATTTGAATTTTTTATCATTACGATCAACATTTAATAATCTGAATTGAAACATGGTGAGGTTTTTTTTTTTATATATTTTTCATGATTATGATACTGAACTATGCATAGGAGCAGCAAAGTCAGAAGATGTAGAGGATCTTTTGAAGCTAGGAGAATGGTCCAGGAAAAAACAAATGCCTTTCAACATAAGGAAATGTAAAATTATGCACATAGGTTACTCACTGGTGTGTAATGGAATAGGTGTGGATCAGCAAGGATTCAAAGTTCACCAAACAGAGCGTAAAAGTTGAAAGAAAGCACAAAAACTAATAGTCTACATAAAGAGACAATTCAAATACAGAAACTGTTCTACAGCTGTAGACATTACTAGTAAGACCCCATCTAGAATACAGAGTCCAATTCTGAGCTCT
>NC_090738.1:61304007-61316507 GCF_036898095.1 Palaemon carinicauda
GTGTGGTGATAGTGGGCAACCCTATATAACCCCACCAGTTGTTATGAACTCTTCTGTCAAACACTTTCCTTTTCTTACTCTAGCTTATGTCCCTTCATACAATCTCCAGATGGTTTCTAGTATTTTCGGTTCTAATCCCCTTTTCTACAAATTCCTAATAATTCCTTCCCTCCATATGGAATCAAAAGCTTGCCCGAAGTCAATAGATACACAATACAGATCTTTTTTTTTTCTCCCAAAATGTTTCTATGATATATGAGAAGGTGAATACATGATCGATTGTTCCTCTACCCGCCCTAAATCCTGCTTGCCCCTCGTCAATTATTTCCTCTTCTTGACTTGCTATTCTACTTTGTATAATATATGTGTACGAAATGAAGTCTATTAGCGAATATACGAGAGTTTCGTCTCAGAGTTAAAAATTGTATATAAAAGTATTATATCTTGATGGAGGTCATCCAGTCATACTGTTAAAAATGTTCTTTTCAAGACTGATGTATCCAATAAGGAAGATATCATCTTGAACTCATCTAATGCAAATATAAGCGTCAGTGTTTCGCTCATGCTAGATAGTTATGACCATTGAATTGTTGATATGAAAATGGTCAACATATGCATATGATTTGATATGTTATTACTTTTCGTGTTATAGAACAGAATAGTTTAGTTTCAATTTCGATGAAAGTTTTTTCTCATTTGTAATCCTAGAAAAATAAAGAAAAACAAAAAAATTACATTCATACGACAACTATTTATTCATTATACTGTATATAAACACCTTTATATATAATATTGTTTTATTTTCTTCATTTAAATAGCCATATTGCTAAACTCAGCCATTGCCAAAAACAGCAACAGTATATGGAGGCAAATTCTACCCTGGTCATAAAAATAGTTTTTAGGTTATTGTTGTATTATTGCATAGTTGACTATTTTTCGAAATATTTTTCATTCAATGCAATAAGTAAAACATTTCTAGCGAATGAATTCCAAAATTACCCCAAAAATACCATTTTATCTTCTTTGAAGGACTTGGTTCCTCTTACAGAAATCCTTGTCTATAACAGTTGGCTTTGTGGCCTTAGAGTGTCGTTTGTCTCAGGGATAGAAATAGATGGCGGACTCTTTTTTCCTCCTCTCTGAGACATAACCTACAGTGATATATCGCTCTTCCTTCTTCACCAAGCAAGATTTTTCCGAGAGATTTATAACACACTGAAGTTTGTAAAGTCCAAATAATATTGCCAGGAAAGAAATTGGCAGCGATGTTTGAAATTCTTATCTTTTGATGAGGATGAATAAAAACGAATATGTTTATATCCATATTCTACTCAGATGATGAAGTAGCTTTGATGTATTTAATATCATAATATCTTTATCGACAATGGTGAAAGGATAGTAGATGGAACATTCAAGTGATTATTTCTTGTTAGAAGATAAATCCTCATTTCGTTCCCTTTGGCATCTTGTCTCGAAATTTATCATTATTGAAGAAATGAAAAATAAATAAAAACTAAAATATTACGAAAATTATCCTTAGTTACTAGAGATAATTCATCAGAAAATCACGTAAATAATCTTCATTAAACCCCAAGAAGATTTCTTTTGTATTCCATAAGCTACATTCTACTGCATTCCAGAATGGTATTAAAAAATACTTGATTGATCCTATGTAGATTCCTAATATTTCTCCTCTGTAGATCCTCGTTCAAAACTACATTAACTCGTATCAGGTCTGCTTTTATAGAAGTGAATTGCAACTGGTTTCAATAATATTGAGAATAGTGTAATGAATCCTGAAATCCCTATGAAGTATTTGAGGGTCAGTCGGATTTAGGTAAAGCCATTTATCTTTATGATACGATACACGAATTATTATTTAGGGGAAAGACACACACAGACAAACAAAGGGCAGTAGAAATCTGACTTACAGGGAATTTATATATATATATATATATATATATATATATATATATATATATATATATATATATATATATATATATTTATATATATATGTATATATATATATATATATATATGTATATGTATACATACATACATATATATATATATATATATATATGTATATGTATATGTATATGTATACATACATATATATATATATATATATATATATATATATATATATATATATATATATATTTATATATATAAGCAAGCTTAAAAATGTTTGTTTATTTATGTATAAGCATAACTATATATATATATGTATATATATATATATATATATATATATATATATATATATATATATATACGTATATGTATACATACATACATACATACATATATATATATATATATATATATATATATATATATATATATATATATATATATTTATATATATAAGCACGCTTACAAATGTTTCTTTATTTATGTATAAGCATAACTATATATATATGTATATATATATATATTTATATATATATATATATATATATATATATATATATATATATATATTTATATATATATATATATATATATATACACATGTAAATAAATAGACAGATAATATCTTTGTATATACATACAAAATAGGTAAAGTCACCCAGATTAGTAGTGAGGGTGAGAATGATACAGATACACATAAACATGCACAGACAAACAGCGAGTTACATGGACATTTAGCCAGACAAGCAGGAAATTGTACCACTCGTGTGTTACACGATTGTACATAGTAATGACATTTCTCTTTTTTTATATATTATCCTTTGTATCTTCGCTCTTCCCTCACGCTGACAGCAACTTGTATCAACCTATGTGCCTATTTCTCATTGTTAACTGTTAACAGAACCGGCCTATTTGACAAGAAATAGCATGTTGTATTTTGTGACCTTCTTGCCAGGACCTAGTGTATATATATACTCTATGTATCTATAATAAAGTATTCAGTTGCATTCATCTCGCCTTTGGCTCATAACCTACTCTTGGCTCCTCACATTGGTGACCACGGGGTCGACTCGCTCATCCCGCCTTTCCCCTCCCCCTTCTCTGTTACTATGGCGGACTCCACGGAAGTTGGCACCGCCCCAATCAAACTTTCGTCGTTCGCCAGCAGAGAGGCATTTGCTTTGTTTTAGCGCGCAGAAGTCCAGCTCCGCATCAAGGGCGTTACTTGCTCAACCGCCAAAGCAGGATATGTTCTCTTGGTGATACCTGAAGACACCCTCCCGGAAATCTTCGACTGGCTTTGTGAACAAGGAGATACCCCAATAGCGTATGACATCCTCAAAACATACCTTCTGCAGCAGTACTCGCAGTCCCAGCAGCCCGTTTAGCAAAGCTTTTTCAGCTCTCTCAACAACCATTGGGGGACCAAAGGGCTTTGCTCGCCCTTAGGGTAATGACCAGTATCGCTTGCCAACAACCTGCTGCAGACGGCTCTCCTCGTGAGGGGAACCGACTTCGTGCCCTTTGGATATGCCGTTTACCCGAGATTATACAGTATGAAAGATTTGCACGTTTTTTCATGAAGAATATATATTTTAATATATATATATTATATATATATATATAATATATATATATATAATATATATATATATATATATATATATATATATATGTATATATATACATATATATCGTCACTACCAAGTCGAAGTGGCGTATCTCAGTTTTTCACTTTTTCAGGAGAGCCATCTAAAGTTTTTGAGCTAATGTTTCTGTTAACTGCTCGTCTATAGATACGCCCTTTCGTCTTTTACGAATATTTCAAAACACTTTAGTTACGCCTACTTGTATCCTTTAATCTGTAAAGAGAACGATCTGAATTTACTGAATACATCAGTTATGCTAAAGATGTGCATCTTTTTCTTATGAAGATCCCTGTCCTTACCGTTCACATTGTTGCAGAAAGCATTAGTTTGATTACTTCCTCATTGAGGCTGATATTTTTATTGGTTTTATAGTTCGTCTGTTAATTCATTAACATCATGGAAATTAAACTCTTTTTTCAGTTTTTTTTTTTTTTTCAGAGATATTTTAGAAATGACTCTTGGAAATTATTGCTTGGGTAAACATTTCATGATACTAGAGAATAATGATAAAAAATAATAGTTCATACTTTATTGACAATATTTAATGTTAAAATACTTCCTTGATGTACACAGGATAAAATCTATAAAAGCTGTATTTACGTTTTTAAGAAAGATGGTTTTTGGTACATAAGTGCTATGAAAACTTGTTAGTTTAGTGTGGCAAAGATCTGAAGAAATAAACATACTCTGTACCTCGGCCAACTGGTAAGGCACTATTACAAAGTGACATAAAAACTTCATACTTCTCCCTGGAGACCTTTGGAGGTTCAGTGTAGAGTTTATTAAGCAGTATATTGTTTGGGTCAGACTGCATTTGTTGCTTCAGTGTTATAGATCTGAAGTGTTCATTTAGGTGACTAGTCTTGAAGAAAATTTTATTGACAGCACTCTTTTGCACCATTACCTCTCTCATTTATGTCCAGTTAACAGAATTTTCTTGGTCGTCTATTCTAATGGAGAGTATACGAAGTACTTTTGCCATTGTCTTAAAATCGAGAAAATCAGCAGTCTGGACTGGATGAACAAAATAAGGATTTTTCCTTGCTAGTCGAAAAATGGGTATTAATTGCGAAGGCACATAAAGGTCACCAACATTGCTAAGGGCAGTACTAATGGCACTGTGTGCAGAGTCGCCTTCGTTTTGGCCGTGATAGGCCTCGAAGAAAATCAAGTGTATCTTTTCTTTACTTCTCAGTCTGCTTACTGAATGCAAGAGCATGGCTGTGATTACAGAATTTTGATTTTGTCCGGGACACCCATCAGCAAACAGTTTTCAGTTCTGACCCCAGAAGCATCCAGTTTATCAAGGTAAATACCAAAGCGGTTGGCAATTTCAGAGGATCCTCGTTTTCCTTGTCCTTCATGCCAAGTAAAACAATGACAAGCCTTAGATTGCAAGTCATAGATAGCAAGATTATAGTTAGCCAATCTCCTTTTATAATAAAGCATGTTATCATTTGCCCTTGGGAGGTAAATGATTTGCTGGAGGTCAAATGTTGCTGCAGTGAGAAAAGGATCAGTATCATGTTTAGCTCCATCTTTCTTTCTCCTTACAGCTTCCTTCTCTTTTATGTGTTCTTGAAATTGGTCTTGAAGTTCTATTTTCTTTTCTGTATTTCCTTTTCTGTAATTTTCACAGAGCTTACAGATATCCTTCTTAGGAATATGGTAGGAAATATTTTGGCCCCCTAGGACCTCGCAATAAGTTGTGTAGCTTGCCGATATGCCTTTTAGAGAATTTTCTTCTAAAAACATAGCATGCATTTTCTTTTTGTTAAGGTCTGGATGCCAATAATCTCGCGTTCAATTTTGACGACAATAGTGGGATTCCATTCGTGGAAATCTATCAACATGCACAGTGATTGCTTGTCTTCTTGCTTTGTCCTCTTTTTCATTACTTGTAGATCTACCCCCTCTCTTATCTTTTTCCACTGTACCTGTAGACTGTCTCTTACTAATGGCTGTTCTAAGAGTTTTTTCCGAGATATTAAGGGTGCTCAAAAACATAGTTTTGCAAACAGGCAGATGTTCTCCGTTCTTTGGCAAGGAGTAGTACGAAGAAAAAGATCTCCTAGAACCGTGATCTTTCACAGTTCTCTGCTTTACCTTGGTCACTTTCACAAAGCGAACAATAAACTTTCTTTGCAGTTGAAGACTATTGGTTCCGTAATAAGCTTGAAGTATGTCCTTCCTTTCTGTTATTGAGAATGACGAGCATTTTTTACTTAGTTTGCTGCAAGTAACTCCATTACAACTAGGCTTAATAATGTTCCGTGCTGCAACAATTTTCCTTGTTTTGGGGCTTTCATATTCATTACCCCTTAGTCTGTTTTCATGAGCCGTCACCTTCTTATTTTCTTTCCTTTTAACAATGCGAGGAAGAGCACCATCCTCTCTTTCCGATCCGTCCACACCAAAGTCTTCAGGTTGTTTTTCAATTGGAGGTTTCCTAATCTACCCTAATCAATTGGCCTTGTTGTTTTTGTAGTGAGAAGTTTTAATAAGCGAGAGAGAGAGAGAGAGAGAGAGAGAGAGAGAGAGAGAGAGAGAGAGAGAGAGAGAGAGAGACGTAGTTTGAAGTTTATGCTATGCAGTGTCGTAACTTTGAATGATATGAACGATTTTATGATGTAATATATGTTCGTTGAAATATTTTTGTAGGGTACATTTTGTTTACACTCAAGCGTAAATCAATGAAATTTGTTGTATGGTGATTTAAATGATATTACAAATAGGCGTATCACAAGATACGCCTATTCGCCAAGCTGATATTGCTCTTTTTGAAACGCTACAAAGAGACGTAACTTTAGTTACGCCTATACGTTTCGTGAATGGTTACTCTTTTTTTATTTACGTCCTCACCTAAAGATGCTCTAATTCAGCAACCGTTAGGCGTACAGATACGCCACTTTGTCACACTATAAAACTCGCCGCGAGAAACATAATGGTGATATTATCTCATTTTTCAACT
The DNA here is from genome assembly GCF_036898095.1 of Palaemon carinicauda. Classification (NCBI taxonomy): domain Eukaryota; kingdom Metazoa; phylum Arthropoda; class Malacostraca; order Decapoda; family Palaemonidae; genus Palaemon; species Palaemon carinicauda. The sequence continues at coordinate 61,310,548 of NC_090738.1, forward strand.
TTTTTGAGATACGCCCCTTTGTCACGGCAGTGACAATATATGTATATATATACAAAATATATATATATATATATATATATATATATATATATATATATATATATATATATACATATATATATATATATATATATATATATATATATATATATATATATATATATATATATATATGTATATGTATGTATGTATGTATAAACATATAATGAGAAAAAAGAAGTCCTTACTTAGCAACATATCCGATGGATTTTATTTGAAGAAGACAGCTCTCCATTTTATGTTTTTACTCTGGGATGCCCCTCATCAATATTAAAAGCTCTTCCCCGACACCTATTGAACACCCTAAGCAAATATTTGGTAAATGTGATAGAAATCCGGCAGGAAGGTTCTCTCTCTCTCTCTCTCTCTCTCTCTCTCTCTCTCTCTCTCTCTCTCTCTCTCTCTCTCTCTCTCTCTCTCTCTCTCTCCGTTGCTCATTTGATATTCTGCCTAAATGTATATTAATGAGGTGTCTAATGACTTAGCATCTAATTTTCTGAATTCTCAAATTCACCAGAGTCACTTCAATTCCTCATCAATAAATATAAAGATATGCTCCGTAACGTTACTGTAATTATAAAAGATATTTCAATGGGAAAGGTACAGATTTTGTAGTGTTCTTGTGTACTGACTATTAGCTTATTACTTTGACGCCTTTAAGTCTAACTTAAATCTAATCAAGTCTTAATTTTCGTTTTATAATTATTCTTTTTAACAAAAACAAAGGCAGTTGGGAATTGACATTCAGCTGTTTTGTCAAGCTTATTTACAACCATATATAAGAAATCTTTTATGATGATAATAGAACTATAGAAAAAATAGAAAAAGGAAATAGGTTATATCAATATTAAAACGTAGATTATACTAGAAAAGATTATCTAGAGAATCAACCAGACTCCAATTGATATTGATATCGTTCAAATATGAAAGAATGTCTTCGTGATATGAAGAAAGAAACAGGTGAGATTCATTTTCAAATCTCTAATAGCTTAGATAAAAGACTAACTACTCAGGTTCCTTTTGCCATCTCCTTTGCTTGAAGTAGAAGGAAAAGGGCTAAAACATACATTGCCAGTTCTTTATTTGAAATGAAAATAGATTAATCACATGCATCTTGTAATCTCCTGTTTCATTGTATTGAAGTGACTAAATAATATTATTCACTTCTCTTTTTCTCCTAAATAGTATGTTGGATAATATATATATATATATATATATATATATATATATATATATATATATATATATATATATATATATATGCAGCCATTCTCAAGAGATTTCCTTCATTATTGTTTCCTTCTTATTGCAGATTATAGATCTCAACATTTCATTGAATATTAGTAAGATGACTAGCCTATTTCTTCATGACAATATAAAAGAAAAAAAAAAATACCGAGACTTTTATATGCTGATTAGTTTTATTTTATTGCTACAATAAATTAGAGATCCCACCGGGGTACTTTTTATGACAACACACAATGATGAAAATCCCAATACGTAAATTATTGTTTCTAAATTATCGAAAATCCATGAAGTTTTTATTCCTGATTTTTACAACCAGTGTGGCTTTAGTTGCACACGTACAAATAGCGAGGAAAATAGCGCATTATTTTCCCAGGTAGTCACTCTTTAATATATTTTATATGCAAATGTTTGGCTGTAGAATTTCAATATAGCCATGAATCTGGATAGCAAATGTTCATTTGCTATTCCGAATCTATTTCAGACGAATTTGGTCCACATTTTTTTTTAGTATATAGATGAGGTGAATTTTAATGTGTAATATTTGTTTGCTTGATAAAGCAAATATAAACTTCATGCCTAGTTATCTTTTTGTTTTTATAAATAATTTAGAAGACTGGGTATCTCACTCTACTCTGATTTATGCATATATATATATATATATATATATATATATATATATATATATATATATATATATATATATATATATATATATATATACATAGATATATATATATATATATATATATATATATATATATATATATATATATATATATGTATATATATATATATATATATATATATATACATATATATATATATATATATATATATATACATATATATATCCACAAATATAGATATACATAGATCCAAGTAACATGTATAACCAAGTCTTAAATTATTTGTAAAAACAAAATGATAAGCAGTCGTGGAGTTTATATTTTCTTTATTGAAAAAACTAGTATTCTACATTAAATACATACACACACACACACACACACACACACACACACACATATATATATATATATATATATATATATATATATATATATATACATATGCATACGTATGCATATGTATGTATATATAGATAGATATGCATGTATCTATATATATATGTATATATATATATATATATATGCATATATATATATATATATATATATATATATGTATATATATATATATATATATATATATATATATATATATATATATATATATATATATATATATATATATATATATATATATATATATATATATTATGGAGGATTGATTTGAGAGAGAGAGAGAGAGAGAGAGAGAGAGAGAGAGAGAGAGAGAGAGAGAGAGAGAGAGAGAGAGAGAGAGAGTGAGGTAGTTAGTGTATTGATTGTTTGTTGTGAGAAAGACTTGGTATAAATAAGATTGTTTGTTTATGTTTTTAGTTAGGTTACGACAGTGGTGAATGTCCTTGGCGAAGGGCTTTTTGATTTGACTGCATTAAGCGTCAGTTCTGGGTGTCCTTTGAATGCTGGATTATAATTATCATTTTTTACCATCGTGGAAGTGTTGATTTATTATTTTGAGCCGTAATTCCTCCTGTGGAGAGAGTTCACTTGAATGTGAAATTGACTGTTGATGACCAGGCATGTTTAAGGAACTTGATTGTGTTAAGAATGCTCTAGTGGATTGACCAACCGTTGATCACCTGGCCTGTTTATTACAATTAAGATTTCGTATGATGATGACGATGACGACGATGACGGCGATGACACCCATGACCCCGAGGAGTTAAGGCCGTTATGGCAAATTAAGACAGTCTTGTGGTTTAATATAGTGATGTTGTGACAATAAAGACAGTTGGCTTGTGAATGATTACTAAAAGTGTTTTTTTTTTATTTTTTTTTTTTTTACATATCTTGCGGAGTGTTAGTGAACACACGCAATATATATGTTTTGGTGATTTGAAGTTAAGGTTGTGGTTAATTTAAGTTTAAGTTTTGTTAGGTGTTTTCTTTTTTTCTTTTTTTTTTGATTGGTTTATTTGAATGGTATTACGTTTGTTTTATAGTGCCCAAGTTTATAATTGGTTTTAAGTGATTATTTTGGTTGTGGATGGTTTGTGATAATTATTATAGTTTTATTAAATATAGTTTTAAGGTTATGTTTTGTTTTTGTTTCCCTTCAGTCTAAGAGTGCAGTTTATGATAACGTAAGGGGAAAGTTTTTGTTGCGGAGACAATTGTCTGTTTAGTGTGATGAAGGGTGTGTGGGTTGTTGTTGCAACATCCCGCCACATTATTTTGGCGCCCGAACAGGGACAGCCGATGTGGGATTGAACCAGACTCTTTCACAAAGGTTATATATAGGATTTAGATTCAAGGTTAATGACAATGGAAAGCAAATTAAAGGCTTTGGAGAAGGAATTGTGGCATTATAAGGAACGGGAGCAGAAGTTGTTAGTTGAGAAAGAGATGTTGCTAGTAGAGAATAAGAGATTGAACTGTGAGAATAAGGCGATGCAGAAGGAGCTTAGGGAGTTAAAGGGAACTGTAGAGAGAGTGGAAGAGGGTGTTGAGATGAGGATGCGAGAGAATGTAGAACGAATGGAGAAACGAATGGATGCTTTGATGGGGCAAGTAATGGGGATGATGAAAACTTTAATGGGTGAAGGTGCAGTCGGAGGAGTGTCCTCAGCTTTGGGTAATGGGTTGATAGTGGAAGAGAAGGCTAAGGTAAGTGATAATGGGAAAGGAAGTGATGGTGATAGTAATAGTAATATTGATAGTGAGATTGAAAATAAAGGAATTAGGCATAATAAGGATGAACAGAAATGTGATAGGAAGAATGAGAAGAAAGGTAAAAATGATGTGAAGAAAGAGAAGAAAAAGTGTCAGGATGACAGCAAGGATGATCGTGAATGTGTGAAAGTGGTGAGTAAGAAAAGGGCTAGGAAGAGTATGATCAAGGATAGGAGTATGAGTGTGGAATTAGTTTTTTTATATTCTAGCTAGGAAGTAGGAAACAAGAAGGAAGGTAGCAGTGATGATAGCAGTGAGTATGAACGTGATGTGTGTAAGACTGTGTTTATGAGAGAGGTACCTCGGTGTGAAAGGTCCAGTGGGCATAGTAGTAGGGATATATACGAGTTTTTCAAGGAGTATGAGAGGTATTGTCAGGATAAGTATGGTGATAGTAAGAGAGTTTGGGCTAGGGAGTTAGGAGAATATTTGACTGGGTATTTGTTGGCGATGTATGGTGTGATAATGAGTGTAGTGGATGTTGATTATGAAAGTGTGAAAAAGAGAATAATTGAGCAGGTAAAACGTAGGAAAGGGAGTGTTAGGTATAAGCGTAAAAATGGTTTTGATGAGGCACGGATGAATTCAGGAGAAGCGATATCGATATAAGTATGTAGGTTGGAAACTTTAGCTAAGAAGAAGTATGGGGATGAAGGCATAAATGAGAATTAAGGAGTTAATGAGGAAGTTTTTGGCGACAGTACCTGAGAATGTGTGTGAATTTATTAATTTGAAACGGAAGGAGAAAATGATGTGGACGCAAGAGAGATTGACATGGGATGATATACTAGAGATAGTTGAGGATTATGAGTTAGATAGGTGCATGAAAGAAAGTAAATCTGTGAGTGTAAGAACTGGAATGGAAGAAAGTGTAATAGAATTTGGTAGTTATATGGATGCAATTTTGAGAGGGCCAATGAGGATTGCTGATCAGGTAATAGATAGGAGTGTTGTGTCAAGTAACGGAGGAACTGTGCAAGCAAATGGTGGATTTAGGCAGGGTAATTGTCACAATAGGGATAGGAGTGTGAGTGCGCAACGAGGTATGTCAAATAGTCGTGTCCGTGATGAAAAGTGTTATAGGTGTGGGAAAGTGGGACATAAGAAGAATGAATGTAGATGGGCTCTAGGTGCTTGTTTTGGATGTGGTGAGGTAGGGCATAGAATTAGCGAGTGCAAGAAAGAGAAAGGGGTTAAATGCTATCGGTGTGGTATGACTGGGCACATAGCGAGTGGATGTCGTAGTAATCGTATGAATGTGATTTGTGGTAATTGTGGTAAGGATGGTCATTATGCAAGAATGTGCAAGGAGCCGCGGGGTAAGTGTACTGAATGTGGTGTAGATGAGCATGTAGCTAGAGTATGTAGGAAGAAGGGATTAAGTCAATGAGTAAATGAGTAAGTATGAACCTAGGATGCATGAGAAGTTAGGGTTGGAATTTAAACAATTAGTGTTAGTTGAATATAGGAAAAAGAGGCGTTTGAAAGTTTTAAGTGAGGAGGAAATGCAAGGGAAATTTATAGGTATAGGTAAGAATACGAATAAGTATGACAAGGTTGTAAATGTTCAAGTGAGTGTGGAAGATAAATGTGTTAATACAGATGAAACATGGCTGAGTATGAATGATACTTATAATGTGTGAGGCTTTTAGTTAGATGATGTAAAAGAAAGAATGAATAACGCAAGAGTGAGAGATAGGAGAATGATAAGTAGCATGAATGAATCTTTTGCTAAACTTGAGAATGTTTTTGATGAAATGGATGAACTGTTCACAGAAATGAGTGTAATTTTAGGGCCAGATGAGAACGAGGTAGACGGGATTATACATGATATATTAGATGATAGGGATTTAGATAGGAATAGTGTTAATGTAGCGA
>NC_090738.1:61321507-61331507 GCF_036898095.1 Palaemon carinicauda
AACGGCTTGGAATGGCTATTTACTATACACCAATCTATGATTTCTTTCGAAGTTTTTGGAGAAATGATAGCAGGGCTAAGAATTCCTTTTTGTGAATTTATTAGTCAGTTCACAGATTCCTTATGATCACTAATCTCAATTTCCACTTCATGAATTAACTTAAACACTTGTTTTAGGTCATCTATCTTATTAGAAACATTTACATTAACTTGATTAATAAATTCCACCATCTTTTTTATGTTTTCTACATTCTTATTATTATTTTTTATTAGGGTACTTATAAGATTACCCTTTTGGTTAGCCCATTTTTCGATTAGCTCTACACAATCAGTTAAACCTTTAACATCGTTTTCTGTAGCCCTTCCAAACAAAGTATTAAATGCACTACCTACAAAAGGTAATAAAGATCTCTTGTTTCTTTGAGGCATGGCAATGTCTTCAATTTTACTTTGTAAGTTTCTTAATAATTCTACAAAGGCAGAATCACTGTGGGTTAGTATGCACGTTCGCATTTCTTTATCTAACTGTTTCAAATGTTCTTCCCTTTCTAATATTGAATTGACATTGATCTTTACTACAGAAAAATCCGTTAACAATTCACCTTTTCCATGTGTTTGTATCAAGGCCCCACTTTTAATGTCTATTTCGCAAGTGATACCGACCACTAGGAGTAGGATCAGAAGGAAGTTTTTCCACCACTTTCTGTAGAAGTTGAGAGGACCATGGATTAGTTTTTACAACCTTTATATGATTCCAATGGGCATACCTTACATCTAAACTCTGTTCATGCATCAGTTTGAATTTATTATTCTTTTTCCTTTCTAACACTCGATAAGGACCTTCTAATTTGGGAGACACCTTTTCATTTGGTCCTTCCTTTACATGTACCTTTATATATACTTGTGATCCTAATTTCAGGTCAGTATTTGAACTAGTTGTGTTATAGTATTTCTTATTTACCTGTTGCCCTTTTTCTAGAGATTGTCTGGTTTGTCTTATTATTTGAAAGGCTCTTTGCAGTTTCCAAGCTACAGAGTCCTGGTAATCATATGTGTGCCTAGAAGGTTTTGCGTCATCTAACAATGAGTTAGGCAGTCTTTTCTGATAACCATAAAGCAAAAAGTGTGTTGTTTCTCCTACTGTCTCATTTACTGTGTTATTCAAAGTAAACTGAACATCCTCTAAAGCTATATCCCAATCTTCTGTAGTTGGACTAATGATAGTTCGCAGTACATCCAGTATCTTCTTATTGGCCCGTTCTACTGTCCCACTTGAACTCGGCTTATAAGGGGTTATCTCACATTTCTTTATCTAAACAAAATCACAAAGCTTTTTCATTACCTCACTGGTGAATTCAGGTGCATTGTCCGACAAAAGTACCTCCGGACACGAATGTCTTGTGAGTATTATGGTCTTTAAAGCTTCTGCCACCGAAACAGCAGTTCTATCTCTAACTGGAACAATTTCAAAGTACCGAGTCAAATAATCAATGAAAACCAGTATATACTTATTTCCTCTCAAAGTTTTGGAAAGGGTCCCATATGATCCATCTGAACTACCTCAAAAGGGTTTAAATTAATAGGATATTTTTCTAAAGGAGCTCTGACATTTACATGACCTTTATGCCTATTGTAAGTTTCACATTCATTTACAAACTCCTTTGCTTCTTCACTGCATTTAGGCCAAAAATAATTCCTACTTATTGTTCTCAGAGTCTGTTTGATTCCTGGATGTCCTGCCAACTTGTGGGTATGTGTTATAGCTAATACTTCCTTAGTCAGTGTGTCAGGTACATATAGTCTAAAATAAGCACTCCTATTCCTAGCTTTCTTATATAGTATCCCATTTATTAATTCAAAATCTGACCTAGAAGTTTCATCATGTCGCATATCTCCTATTATTTTCCTGATACTTGTTTGTTTCCCTTGTTCTATTTTTACTCTTTCCAAATCTAAGTCTACGACCTGACAGCTGAAACAAAAAGTGTTAGACGTGATAATTCTTTCAGTATCTTCTTGTTCTCTAGATAATCCATCTGCTAAAGTATTAAACTTACCTGGAATGTATCTAAATTCTGGAGCAAACTCTAGTACACTAATAAACCCTCGATTAAACTTTAAGTTATCATTGAAATCTCTCTTCTTAAATAGGTCACAAATGGGTTTATGATCAGTAAGTACATTTACTTTGTGTCCTAACAAAATGTGCCGAAACTTTCTCAGTGCCCAATAAATGGCTAAACATTCATTTTCTGTGGGATTGTAATTTCGTTCGGCCGCATTTAAGACTCTACTTGCATACTATACTACCCTCATTCTGGTTTTTGCTTTCGGTAACAAAACTGCTCCTATTCCTGTATTTGAAGCATCCCATGCTAAGTAAAATTGCTTGCTAAAGTCTGGATACACTAAGATAGGATCTTGGATTAATTTCTCTTTCAACTCTTGAAAAGCCTTCTCTTGTTCTGCTTTCCATTCAAACTCTACATCCTTCTTAGTTAATTCTGTTAATGGTTTAGCTACAGTTGCAAAAGTTTTGACAAATTGTCTATAGTATCCTATCATTCCTAAAAATCTTCTTACACCTTTCAGATTTTGTGGAGCAGGATATTTCATAATAGCCTTTATTTTTCCTTCTTGCATGCGCAATCCATCAGCACTGATCACATGTCCTAAATATTCTAAAGATTTCCTCAAGAACTGACATTTCTTAATATTTATCTTTAATCATGCCTGTCTTAACCGTTCTAAAAGGATTTCTATTGTTCTGAAATGGCTCTCCATATCTTTACTAACATTTTCTATGTGTCCTAAGATCTGTAACATTAATCTTGCAAAAGTCAATGGAGCTGATGTTAATCAAAATGGCATTACCTGAAATTCTAAGTGTTTTTTATGTGTGCTGAAGGCAGTTAATGGCTTAGATTCTTCGTCTAAAGGTACTTGCCAATATCCACTTATTAGATCTAAGGATGATAAGATCTTTGCTCCTCCTAATTGAGCCAAAACATCATTTATTACAGGCATGGGCATTCTATCAGGAACTGTGTTCGCATTCAACTTACGATAGTCAATCACTAATCTGTAACTTCCATGTTTCTTTGGAATTAACACCATGTGAGAATTAAAAGGTGATTTAGAGGGTATGACCATTCCTTCTTCCTTCATTTCTTCTATCATTTTATCTACTATTGGACGTTGGCTGATAATTAATTTATAATTAGGTATGAAAAAGGGTTTGGCTCCATCATCTAGGATTATCTTATGTTTTAACACCTCGGTCCTACCTAACCTATCACCTGTAATTGCTATGCCCTGCCTATATTTATTTAAGGTTTCTATTAATCTTTCTCTGTACTCAGGAAAATCTGTGTTATCCATCTCCCTATCTATTCCTGCATCAATGTTTCCTATGGTAACGAATGCTTCCTCTTCTAATGGAATCATATGCGTAACTTCTATTCCTGTACAAAATTCAGTACCCGCTAACAAATGGAGTCTTTTATCAGAATAATTCATAAGTAGTACAGGCTAATTCTTCCATCTGAACTAATGAATTATCCATTCTGACATATTCTGGCAAACTTTCTGGGGTCAATATTACATCATTATTTGTGTGTAGGCGGGTTATTAAATATACTCTAGTAAGAGTATTGGGCAGTAGTACCACATCTCTAGCTAACCTAAATCTTATTTTGTTTTCATCTGCTGTGCTGATCAGACGTATTTCCCCAGTTTGTACTTGAGTACGAAAACATGAATTTTCATCTCCTTCGTTATGAGATTCTGTTTCTCTTAAGCGTCTAACTTTTGTGCCTAGCAGCAAAACTTCTTGGAATTCATTTCTATCGATTCTCACAGATTCTTTGTCGACATTTCCTTCCTTAGTATTTATGCTGCATTCACAAGAAACCTTTCTCCCTTTCTATGTGCAATTGCTAAATTTTCTTCTTTCTCCCTTTCTTCTGATTCTACTTTGATTCATCTTTCTCTTTCTGAACCGGAGTGTGTTTCAACTATCGAAGCGGTCCCCTGCAAATTGGCCAAATTTGTAGTAGACTTGCCATCGACAAGTTGGAAACAGACTGCCTGATTATTTCCCTTTAGAAATAGTCTTCTGTCTTGACAATCAAAAACTATGCCCAAATCTTGCATTGTTGCAAAAGAAATCAAAGCTCGAGCGGGAAATGTTACTTCTTGCAAAACCAAAAATGGCACTTGACACTTCTTTTCTAACAATTCAATGTTTAAATCTATGGCTCCTACATTGTTAACCTGATTACCGGTTATTCCCTGAACTAATGTATCCTCACTCCTAATCGAGGAAATAGGTATATTCAAATAATCAGTTAAGGTATGGAGCCCTATGAGATTTACAGTACTTCCTGAATCTAACAAACTAAGACATTCTTTACCTTCTATCTTGATATTTATTTTAGGTAATGATTGCTGTCGGAAGGATAAATATGTTGCTGGTAACGTGGATGTACCTCCGCTACCTGTAACATCCTTCCATTCTTTGGTTTCCCTATTTCCTGGACTCCTTTCCTGCTCCTCTAGTCACTTTCTGTTACCCTGTTTTTCTTCGGAGTAATTAGTAGGGTTTGAGTTATTCTTTGCTTGTGTCTGAGGAGTATTTTCGGAGGGTTTATTATGTTTCTTACCCTGGTACCAACATTCTTGGCCTGTGTGACCTCCTCTTTGACAATATTGGCAATACCTATTCTTTGGTTTGGCTCCCTTATGATCATAATTCCCTCTAGATTTATGTTTCATTATAATTTCCTTTGCTTTGTTCATTTGACTTGTAAGGGGGCTGGTTATTTTGATAATTTTTATGGTAATGTTTATTCCTACCGGGCTCGTTATTTTTATCTTCCCTGTAATTCTGATACCTCTTTTGTTTGGTATTCACCGAAAAAGTGACCTCGTCAATTTGGGTCTCGTTTTTCTGTATAACTTGGCTCAACGTTTTTGTGAGTTTCTAGGCAGGATCTTACTTTAGGTCTTTGGAAGCCTTCCTTTCCTTTTCACTAAAGGCTGCATACAATGCACCGTAGGCCACATAAGTCAGAATTTCATCTAAATCTACCAGTTTGTTATTATCCTCACTGAACTTGGTTCTGTCTCCTACCGTGATTGTGGGTAATGACAAAATGTCTTCCCTAACTACTCCTAAATGATTCAGAACCTGGGTATACAAACTGGGCATGGAATCACCTTCAAATTTAGCTCAGGAAAAAGCAGTACCATTTAATGTAGGGTGAGCATCCCCTACTTCTATGTTGACTAACAACATGGCCTGTTTGATTTTTGCAACTTCATCAGTTATTTTAAAACTAGCGATCCTATTCTCTGTGTCCGCTAACCACTTATCTACACTGTATTTCTCTAATCTTTGTTTGTCTGGATTATCCCTACCTACATTTCCTCAAAACCGTGTGGTTTGTGTGATCAGCCCAGCGGAATTCATATCGGTGATATTTGCTCTTAAAGGACTCGAACTTCGGTTACTCAAATTAGTATTTCTAGTCAATTTTGACGTCTTCCTACACTAGCACTTCGCGACCGTCTGTCTGCATTTAATCTCAAGTCGTACTGGTATTGTGTGAGTCTTTGTAAAATATTATCAAGACTCATAGCCCACTTAAAAAAAAAGGAAAAATTAAAACACACCAAAATTTTTCTTACAAGAAACAAATGCCCTAACTTCCTATTCTATAGAGAGACATTATTAATCATACAAAACAAGAGTGATCGAGAGTATGCAAACTACTTGCATATCCATTGGTTCACAAACTACTTTTGTTTCCCTCTATTTTCTTGGGATTATGTTTCGAAATTCTTCGACACTTATAATGGCTTCAACACTTATCTGAAATAAAGCCAGTATTAGTTCAAACTCTTAAAACACGGCAAAGTATCCCTTAACGCTGCCACCAATTTGTGATGATTCCTTTGGTTCATTCTTTAATAAAGCTTCTCAATAAATCTTCTTATTAATTGTCTAATATTTTTACTTTTATTTACTATTTCTTAATTGTATTCTAATCCATTCTTGTTTAATTCTTAATGATTCTCTCAGAAGTTATCATAAGAAAAGTTACGTGGGTGAGGGATACAAGTGCCTTGTTTTTCCTATACTAGACATGAAAAAAGGGGTTGAACAATCACTTACAAAGCAGTCATAAAAAGAATGTTTTTTACATAAAGTTGTAGCGTTGAATTCAGAAATCTTGACACTGGCTGAAGAGTTGGATGTATCCTTGTTTAATTGGGCCTATACGTCAATCGTAGGCCTACTGTCGTCGCTGAAGTATGAGCCTTCGTCAGGTGTTGGGAAGGCTGGAGCGATGTTCTAGTCACCTCTGTGACGTCACGCCTCTGTCACTCTAGGCCGTCACGCCTCTGTCACTCTGGGATGTCTCGACAAACACTCTCACAGTCGATCAGGTGCGGGCGTAATAGTTCTGTTCGTCGTCCTTCGTTTCAAGGGATAAATGGTTCCCCTCAATTCCTCGGATGCTAAATGTTCCTGAATATACACCATCCTTCAGTAATGTAGAGGCAGCCACAACTCGTTGTTCGCCTCGAGACCGGCAAGTTAAAGTAGGTCTTTAGACCTGGTGAATAGAGTGACTTACTAGGTAAGAGAGAGAGAGAGAGAGAGAGAGAGAGAGAGAGAGAGAGAGAGAGAGAGAGAGAGAGAGAGATCACCTCTCACAGTTGTTTATATATCGTCCTGGGCGTGTCAAGCAATCCTTAATCACGTGACTTTTTGCCGGCTTCCACGCCTCATTCGTCTGGGCCCCATGAGTCATTCAAGAATGGAACAGGACGTTCGGGAGATGTTTACGGGAAGTTTCCCTTAACTCATTGAAATTAACTGAAAACAACCTGCCTAACTTCTCGTTCACTCTCATGTCTCTCCACAATTCATTCTATACATTTACAATTACGACTAACTGCATTTGTCTCTCTATTTCTTATCAAGTAATAAAACTCATGAATATAGACATCAATAACATACATAAACCTTCTGCATTTAAATTTATCCAAAAAAAATAATAATTTGTCTGACAATCCCCTGACGCTAAGGAAAAAAGGGGGAAGAAAAGTTAAAAGCTAAAACACTTTTCGGCAATTGTCAACTCTCCAAAGAACTCTTATATGATCTGGGAGTGTTGGCAACTCTTATGACCATGACGGGGATGTGTTTGTAACCCTGCTTCTAACTCGCTAATTGTGAAACTTGAGGAGATCTGAGACAGGAGGAATTTTCTTCTTCACTTTACCGAAAGTGCCTCGTCCACTTTCATGCTGGAAAAGTGTTTCCAGTCCTTATTGTGGGTGGTATTCTCTATATGATTTAATTGGAGTTTTTTTGGTCTCTTCTTCGTATTATCTTTCTTTTGTTTTGCGCTGTATATCAACAACTGATGATATCTGAAGAAGTTATACATATGAAGCTCCTATTGTAGCTTTATAAAAACAGGATACCGATTGAAAAATTATATATTTTTTATAAAACGAACTCAAATCAACAGTAGACTAAATAATCATCAACAATTATTTTCAACAGTTTTCCTAAAAGGCCTTTTTATGAACGGATATTCTATAGATTTAATATAATATATTTGAGATAAAACTTCAACTTATAATGATTCTAAATAAAATGATGTTTTCTATTCTGTGCTGATAAAGAATCTAATGGACCCTAAAATCCCCATGGCATAAGTTTCTATCATTATTTCTATAATGATTTATTTATGGGATGGCGTTGCAAGCCCTATGACCTATACTCAATTCTTTTTATAATGAGGCGCATTTCCATTGACTTGCAGCGGTGCCATTTTAGCTCGGAAAAGTTTCCTGCTCTCTGATTGGTTAGAATTATCTTGTCCAACCAATCAGCGATCAGGAAACTTTTCCGAGCTAAAAGGGGACCCCTGCTGCACTCTGATTAGTTAGAATTATCTTGTCCAACCAATTAGCGATCAAGAAACTTTTCCGAGCTAAAAGGGGACCCCTGCTGCACTCTGATTAGTTAGAATTATCTTGTCCAACCAATTAGCGATCAAGAAACTTTTCCGAGCTAAAAGGGGACCCCTGCTGCACTCTGATTAGTTAGAATTATCTTGTCCAACCAATTAGCGATCAAGAAACTTTTCCGAGCTAAAAGGGCACCCCTGCTGCTCTCTGATTGGTTAGAATTATCTTATCCAACCAATTAGCGATCAGGAAACCTTTCCGATCTAAAAGAGCACCCCTGCAAGTCGGTGCAAATCTGCCTCACTAAAAAGAATTGACTATAGCGTATGCTATAGTTCTATAATTTACAAGCTAAACTAATTTTGAGATTCATTTTTTTTCTCATTAACGTTTGTACAAAAAAATATTGCATCCATATATTGTAATTTGGACTACAAGTGTTCTATTGTAAATTATTGTATGGTCTGGGTCAATGAAATATCTATCTATTCTAACTATCGATTTATCTATGTACAGCATATACAATATGTGTATGTACCAATGGTGTCTATTATTTCTATGTGTCCACCCACACAAGTATAATATACACATACATGATTAAATAGTCATTATATATATATATATATATATATATATATATATATATATATGTATGTATGTATATATATATATATATATATATATATATATATATATATATATATATATATATATATATATATATATATACATATATATATATATATATATATATATATATATATATATATATATATACATATATACATATATATATATATATATATATATATATATATATATATACATATACATATATATATATATATATATATATATATATATATATATATATATATATATATATATATATATATATATATATATATATAAACGACCCTGTCAAAAAAAGTAGTTGGGTAGACACAAACATAAATATAAATTACTTTAATTTTGGAGATATAATAAAGCAACATATTTCTCTTTACTTAATTCTCTTTACTAGTCCAGACCATTCTACAAAAAAAGGAAAAAAAAGAGAATTGTAATGTAAATCAAATCAACCATATATACCTCATAATATCACAATTATAAAATGTAATTGGTCATAAGAATTTAGATATTTGTATATGAAAATTATTATGGACTAAAATACTTATTTCACGAATAACAAAATTATGTTACTAAGTCTATAATTTCAATGACATGAAATAAGAATGGATTTTAAAGAATGAGCAAATTAAGAGTGATCCATTTTACATCATGATGTTTATCAAATATGAGGGATACTAACATTTCATAGGTTATAACATTTTATGAGAGACCCATTTATTTATTTATATATATATATATATATATATATATATATATATATATATATATATATATTTATATAGATATATATATATATATATATATATAAATATACACCGGATTTAATATATATATATATATGTATATATATATGTATATATGTATATATATATACATAAATATATATATATATATATATATATATATATATATATATATATATACATATATATATATATATATATATATATATATATATATATATATATATATATATATAAAATGAATAGACAACATTTTAGTGTGGTCCAAAAATCGAATATAGTTTCCCTTTGTACAGGATGTCAGGATAACAGCAAAAATACTTATACTTCTCTCCATTTATTATTTGGCATATATATATATATATATATATATATATATATATATATATATATATATGTATATATACATATATATATATATGTGTATATGTATGCATATATATATTTACTTTATAGTCACACATGTACACAAACTCTAAATGCATACACATACATATACACACACACACATATATATATATATACACATATACACATATAAATATATATATATATATATATATATATATATATATATATATATATATATATATATATATATATATAAATATATTTGTATATCATATTTGCGTG
>NC_090738.1:61346507-61351507 GCF_036898095.1 Palaemon carinicauda
AAAAATTAACGCCGTTCCAAATAAACCTGCTAGTAATATAGGGTGAAGAATCTCTTTGTAAGTCGGCGACAGGTGGTCCTTTTCGGTAAGTTTCATTAAGCGTTTCGCCACACTTCCTTTATAGGGGAGAGGAAGTGCGGGCGTTGTAGAGGTCCACGTGAAGTTCGCGAAGTAAGCTCGTTCTCTGATGATTGTCCGTAGGCCAGTCACCATGGAATTCGGGGAAGTCCCGATACAGCCATCTGCTGCGACGAAGATGTGGTTGAATGATGTGGATCCGTCAGGGCATGATACATTGAAGCCGTCCTTGTCGTATCGTATCCACGAGCCATTATTTAGTCTGCAATTGAATTCTTTATTGTCAAAGGGATAAAGCTTATCCAGACAATTTTCACTTGTATGGGAGAGAGCACCGTCTAGCACTATACCTAACTCGCATGAATCCATCAAGTTTTTACGGAATTCAAATGAGTCAGCTGTACATATTTTTCTATCCATTGCGTCTGAACAGTGAGTTAATTGATTTAAGTCTTTAATGACCGTATATGTTTCCTTGTCTGGGGAAATCAATACGTGTCCTGTCAAACTGGATATTACTGGATTTGAGTGATTCGTCATGAAAGTCGGAAATGGTGATATCCTGTAAGATTGCCAGGCATCAGAAGAATCAAAGGGAATTGTAATCCTAACCTTGTTATTATCTACGTTTACTGTAATTAGGCTGTAATAAAATTCTAACCTATGTTCGTCTAACAAAGGAACATAGCCTAGTTTATCCCTAGTGTTCTCCAGAACTAATTTTAAGTAACGTATAGGCAACAAATGGGGCGACAATACACCTTTAGTTGCTAACGTGATAGCTTCTACATAATTCTTGGATTTCTCAATGAAATGTGCAATTCTGTTATGTATGTGATCTATCTTTGAATCATAATACGTTAATGTTGCTAACAAATCCTGTACTTCCATAATTTGAACGATATTATCTGAATGTTCATTTAACAAATCCATAATTTTATTGATTGAAGCTAACTGATCCCTTAGTTCTGACATAATCAATTCATCTTTATGAGTCAAGAACTCAATTTTCTTATTTTGATTACTAATTTTAAGACGATTGGAAAGTCCTAAACCTAAACTTGCAACAGACCCAAAGATGCTTAATGCAGCATAAATGAACGGATTCCGTCTTTCTTTTTGTTCATGTCCTACAGTCCACATCAAAAGGTCATAAGCCAAAGATCCTGTCTCTCCAGTCTTATTTTTTAAGTCATCAGATAGCATCTCTGCAACTTTTAATGTTGATCCAAGCAAACTCTTAGTAGTCAAATGAAAATGTCTCCTATGCAACTCATCCAATGATGCAGAAAACCTTGAAATGGCGGTTCTTAAGCTAGTGACATCATTCTCTTGAAGAAAAATTGCTTGCATATGCACTTCGACAATTACGTTGGTTGATGTAATAAAAATGTCTTCTTGTCTTTCAACTATATTTCCATATTTAAAATATATATTCTTAGTCTTAGAACTCATCCCATACGAAAAAAATGTCTGAGCGAACAATATCACTCCCAACAACAAAAAATTCATCTTGGAAACCTGTAACGAGAAAAAATATATGTAATTACTCCTGTATTAAAAAGAAAACTTTTTAGTTACAAAAATTAAAATTTTTCCTCACTTCTTTTTAATTTCATATGTGAGACAATGGTACTATTCTCTCATCCGTGGGTTGGGCTACGTTTTGAATTCTAAACCTATTGGCCGTTAATATTTCCAAAATGTTAAATGGGCCTTCAAACTTAGGTGTTAGTTTATAGTTGAGCCCTTTTCTGACATTGATTTGAATATAGATGTTATCACCCACGGTATATGTTTTAGTTGGTTTCGCTATTTTATCATGATTCCTTTTCATTATGATTTGTGATTCTTCTAAATTCTTTCAAAGGATATCATATCGACTTATACTTGCATTTATACATTCTTTTAAAGGATTTGATAGATTAGTTGTAGGCGTTAATACATGGAAAGGTGTTCTAACTGGGGTACCATACAATGCTTCATGCGGTGACATTTTAATTGATATATGATATGAATGATTCAGAGTACTCAGTGCCGCCGGTATTGCAATATCCCAGTTGGGGTCTGATCCCCCTAGTGTTACCCTTAATATATTTAATATCTTCCTATTTGCTCTTTCCACTAGCCCATTCGACTCTGGGTGATATATCATGGTATTAACCTTCTTTATGTTGAGGAATTCACACAATGAGATAAGAAAGTGATTATTAAATTCACCACCCGAGTCTGAGATTATCATGTGTGGAATTCCATGTTTACAAATGTAACACTCGTAAAACTTCCTAGCGCATTCAATCGCAGTTTTAGTTTTAAGCGCTATTAGTTCTGTATATCGAGTTAAAGCATCTATAATCACTAAGAGGTGCTTATTCCCTCTGTCTGACTCGTAAAATCCTGTTAACAAATCTAAATGTATTCTTTCAAAGGGTTGATTGGGAACAGGATAAGCTCCTAAGCTAACAGGTGTTTTCGTATGCCCTTTGTTTTCCTGACATGTGCGACAATTAGCTATGTGTCTTTTTATATCTGTAAGCATTGTATGCCAATAAAACAATGATTTGGCTTTCTGTGACATTAATGAGAACCCAGGGTGTCCATGTAATGGATTTGAATGCAACCAATTCAGGACAGTGGAAACAAGTGAGTTTGGTACTACTACCTGGTCGTTAGTTACATGTGGTGTATTGCGGGTTTTCCTTGTCACAGTCCTACACAGAATATTATCTTTGATTACATAATTCTGCTGCTTATACTTTATATATTCTTTTTCTTTATGATTGCCTTTCAAAGCATTTATAATTGTTTCTATTTTCTGATCTTTTCTTTGCTCAGTCTGTAACAATTCAGCACTCCAGCCTAAATCTTCTTGTTCAGATATTGTTTTTACAATAGGCATGGATGTTGATATATCTATTAATTCAGCTAAAGACTCCGTACAAGATGACACGGGGTTGCGTGATAATGCATCCGCAATGATATTTGCTTTCCCAGGTAAATACCCGATTCTTGCGCCAAAATCTTGAATGATTAAATGCCACCGAGTTCGTTTAGGGCTGTGATTGAAGCCTTTAAAGAACTCTGTTAGTGGTTTATGGTCAGTAAGAACCTTAACGGGATAACCGTAAATTATGAACTTAAAATGCACTAGCGAATTAACAATAGCTAGTCCTTCCTTGTCTATTACTGCATACTTAATTTCGGAAGTTCTCAATTTTCGAGAATAGAAAGCTATCGGGAAAAACTGTTTATCATATTGCTGAAGCAATACCCCTCCTACTCCTAAGTCTGAGGCGTCTGTTGCAATGAAGAATTCCTTACCGAAGTCAGGAAATTTTAAGATAGGAGAACTACACAGTTCATCTTTCAAAGTATTAAACGCCTGTTGATGTTGCTCAGACCATATGAAATCTACGCCCTTCTTCGTAAGATCAGTTAAAGGAGCGGCTATTATTGAATAGTTGCGTATAAAACGCCTGTAATATCCACTACAACCCAGAAATTGCTGTATTCCCTTGACATTAGTAGGTATGGGAAAATTACGTATAGCCGACACCTTATCATGGACTACTTTAAGACCTTGGCTTGACACCATGAAACCCAAATATATTAATTCTGTTTTGAAAAATTCACACTTACTAATCTTTACCCTTAAGTTATGTTGTCTTAATCTCTGTAGTACTAGTTCTAACTTACGTAGATGTTCTTCTAAGGTGTTGGAAAAGATTACAAGATCATCCATATAGGCATGCAATATATCCCCTAACAAGTCTCCAAACACTATGTTAATCATTCTTGTAAATGTTATAGGAGCACAACGTAAACCAAAAGGCATCCGTAAAAATTCATAATGTCCCCTGGCTGTGCTGAAGGCTGTGTATGGGATACTATCTTCTTCTAATGATATCTGGTGAAAGCCTTTAAGTAAGTCCAAACTGGTAAAATATTTATTCTGACCTAACAAAGACAAAATATCGTCAGTACATGGCACTGGGAATCGATCAGGGATCGTTTCCTCGTTTAGACGACGAAAGTCGACGCAGATACGCCATGTTCGATCTTTTTTCGGTACAACTATTAAAGGAAAATTATAAGGGCTATTTGATTTTCTAATGACTCCTTCCTCTAACATTTTACCTACTTCATCATTTATTTCATTCTGGAATTTCATAGGGAGTCTGTACGAGGGTACATATATAATTTTCTGTTTGTCTTTTAACCTTATTTGATGCTCGATCACATCTGTTTTTCCTAAGGATCCATCCGTAGTGGAAAAGACATCTGTATATTTATTTAAAAGTTCAAAAATTTTCTGCTGGATTTCTTCGTCTTGAATGTCCTTACTGATTTTATTTTTAATAGATCGTAAAAGGGATTCATCCGCAACTGATTTAGAGTGATTGATTTCAGCAACGGTAAGAATACGATGTTTATAAACTTCTACATCCAAGATATGTTGATTTTTGTGAATTACTAAAGTGTTATTTAAATGATTACAGACTTCGATATTACATTGCTGATGTGAGCCTACTGTATAAATAGCTTGTGTGACAGACAATCCGTTGGTTTTCAAAGTATCGGAAAGGATTAATATTTCAGATCCCGGTAGTGTTTTCTTTATTTGCACTATTAAATTCGAAGGTATGTTTGGTTCGATATATTGCGTGCAAGATGATATTACGGGTGAACGAGAATTCTGCTGGGTCGCGTGTATTATTTCTTTATTAGTGAGACAAGTTATTGGTTCTTCAACGTACGTTACGGTTACATTTGTCGTCTCCTTTTTATCCAAAACTGACTTTAAAGTATTAGAAGACTTATAGAATTTCCCTTTGATATACACGCCGTGCTTTGCAGGAGCTAAGATAATGTTTTGATTTCCCATAGATGGGTATCCTATAATTACAGCTGGATACATATTA
>NC_090738.1:61364007-61366507 GCF_036898095.1 Palaemon carinicauda
TCCAATGCTGTACAGAAATCCCTTGATTGTGGTCAGGAAGTTCGTATGATTGACCTTGATTTTAGTGCTGCCTTTGACCGTGATAATCATGAGGGTGGGTCGTTTCTTAGCATTATTATTGATTTTTTAAGTAATACATCTGAAAGAGTTGTTGTTGATGGGCACCATAGTGAGTATAGGAATGTGATATCCGGTGTGCCACAGGTTAGTGTGCTTGGCCCATTACCTTTCATACTATATAGACATGACGTTTGGTTTGGCCTAGAAAACAAGCTTTTTGCATATGCAGATGATGCTACTCTCTCTGCATCAATTCCATCCCCGGAATGTAGTTCTAGGGTGGGTGAATCCCTTAATAGAGACTTAGCTAAAATTAGTGCATGGTGCAAATTATGGAGCGTGAAGTTGAATCCTAGCAAAACTCAAAGTATGATTGTAAGTCGGTCAAGGACGGTGGCTCCTCAACATCCGGATCTCAGTATTGACAATGTTTATTTAAGTTTGTATGAATCTTTTAAAATTTTAGGTGTGATTCTTGACAGCAAATTTACTTTTGAGAAACACAGAAGGTCTGTGTCTTCTTCAATTGCACAAAAAAATTGGCTTATTGAGAAAGTCTTTTAAGATTTTCGGTGATTAATATATTCTGAAGAAGTGTTTTTATTCTTTCATTCTACCTTGTTTTGAGTATTGTTCTCCTGTCTGGTGTTTAGCTGCTGATTCTCATCTTAATTTGTTGAACAGAAACTTACGGTCTATTAAATTTCTTTTTCCTGATCTAGATATCAATCTTTGGCACCGTCGTTCAATTAGTTCATTATGCATATTGCATAAGATTTTTCATAACTGACCATCCTTTACGATCAGATCTCCCTGGACAATACTATCCTGTTCGTAATACTAGGCAGGCAGTTAATTCTTATAGCCAGGCCTTCTCCATCATGAGGCTCAATACTACACAGTATTCTAGAAGTTTTATTCCAGGTGTTAGCAAGTTGTGGAATGATCTTCCTAATCGGGTAGTTGAATCAGTAGAACTTCAAGAGTTGAAAGTTGGAGCAAATGTTTTTATGTTGACCAGGCTGACATGAGTCTTTTTATAGTTTATATATGACATATCTGTTTTTGACGTTGTTAATAGTTTATATATGACATATCTATTTTGACGTTGTTACAGTTTTTGGAATGATTTATTGTTAGTTTGATCCCATCATTCATTCATTTCCTTATTTCCTTTCCTCATTGGGCTATTTTTCTCTTGGAGCCCTTGGGCTTATATCATCTTGCTTTTCCAACTAGGGTTGTAGCTTGGCTAGTAATAATAATAATAATAATAATAATAATAATAATAATAATAATAATAATAATAATAATACCCGCAGTTTTAATCCTCAAAAATGATTATGTTTATGAATATCTACACAAGGAAAATACCTCTTAAATCTACAGTTTAATTCCTCACCTCTATGAACGTTACCTTTTTTTGTTTGAGTTTCAAAGATGGATATAATATATTGTATCGTATCAATCCTATTCTTCTTCATGATATTAATAGTGGCCAAGCAAACTAACGTCAACTCTAACTGAACTAAAATAACAAGCATTTCTATTTATGTAAACGTCCTTTTTTTTTTTTATTAATAAAAATTTTCATATAAAATCTCCTCTTGTTATTTTGAAGTTTTTATAGTTTATATATCAATGGTTTATTTAAATGTTATTATTGTTCCTAAACTTCTCTTCTAGTTTTTCCTTATTTCTTTTCCTCGCTGGGCCTTTTTTCCTGTTGGAGCCCCTGGGCTTATAGAATTCCGCTTTTCCATTTATGGTTGTAGCTTAGCAAATTATAATAATAATAATAATAATAATAATAATAATAATAATAATAATAATAATAATAATAATAATAATAATAATAATAATAATAATAATAATAATAACTACAGAGAAACGCTTGTTAAATCAGTTACATTTTATCGCAGGCAGCGTCTGCTCTCTCAGCATTGAATGCAAAAGCTATCTGGCGTCCACAGCATCCAAGCAATTAAGACTAATCCCTCTTGATGGAGTTTCCTCCCCTGTATACCAGACCATTTGTGCTTCTCTATATCACTGATGGTTACTTGCACAGGGTCTCTTTTTACGATGCATCTTAGTTACTTAAGTAGAATATATATTAATATATATATATATATATATATATATATATATATATATATATATATATATATATTATAAATGTATGTATTTATGTATGTATGTATGTATGTATGTACGTATATATATACGTATATATATATATATATATATATATATATATATATATATATATATATATATGCGTGTGTGTGTTTGTGTGCATGTTCGTGTGTGCTAATTCATCTATCTAGCTATCTTTCTATGTATGTATGTATGTATGTATGTATGTATGTATGTATCTATGTATGTAGGTATGTATGTGATTTTGAGGAGATGGTAACAAAAAACATTTCCTATTTTC
>NC_090738.1:61386507-61394007 GCF_036898095.1 Palaemon carinicauda
CACATTCGTAACACAGCAACCTGCTTAAGCTTCTCTGTACCTGTTTTAGTTTGTTTGAGTTTTTCTGACATTTTTTGCTCGCATTTGCTTATACATAAGCTTGTTACTGTTGAATAATCTTGATTTTTATTTACCTCGCCTTTCTGTTAGCACCTAACAACTACATCGTATAATGTATATGATATCGAGGAGAGAGATCCGTTTTTCTATATGAATCTATGGAAAGATGATTATATGATTTTACAAAACTGAGCAAACACAAGAGTCTGTCTACACATAACATAAGAAAAACAGGAGTTTCACTAAGCAAAATTACTGAAAAATAGGTCTTTGCTTATACGAAATATGATAATAATAATAATAATAATGATAATAATAATAATAATAAAAATAATAATGATAATAATAATAATAATAATAGTTATTATTATTATTATTATTATTATTATTATTATTATTATTATTATTATTATTATTATTATTATTATTATTATTATTATTATTATTATTGAAGATGATTGATGATTCCAAATAATTTTTTGGCCTATCCATACTTTTAGAGATTTTACCTTCTCATAGGGTTGGTAGAATATGTTCCAATGTTCTTTTGGATAAAAATACTGAGTTTTCAAATTTATCATTTCATTGACCTTAGCAGCTAGATCTTATATAAACTGGAACTACATGTATTTACTATGAGACCCCACTAAAAAAAAACAACATAAAGATTATTAAATCCTTTTTTAAGGAAAGGGTTTTTATTTATTCCAGAAAAAAGCGGCTTTCATTTGTTAAAATGATAATGAACGAAGTAAATTAGAATGTGATGGAAGATTATTTAAATAAATAAATATCATTAATAGATATTTTGAAATATGTGGAAAAATTAAAACTGAGTTCAAAACCTCCCTGTGATTGAAAAGGATATTTTTGTTATTTTCATATACCCCGCCCCCACCAAAAAAAAAAAATTCAAGAAGACGAGTTCAATTAAAATTATACATGGCTGAAGAAGTGAAGAACTTTAAAGAAATAAAAAGAAAACGTAGCTGTCTGCAATATAAATGAAAAAGGGTTATGGTCAGGATGAAAGATTTATAACTGATTAATCCTTTAAGAATTTTGCTCTCTTCAATAACTTCTGAAAGAAGACAATTCATCATCCTTGTTCCCAGTGGATTTAGTATGATCTCTCTCTCTCTCTCTCTCTCTCTCTCTCTCTCTCTCTCTCTCTCTCTCTCTCTCTCCTGAGTTATGTCAGAGAGAGAGAGAGAGAGAGAGAGAGAGAGAGAGAGAGAGAGAGAGAGAGAGAGAGAGAGAGAGAGAGAAATGTAGGTGGGATTTTGTACAGTAAGGAATGAGATACGATAAGAAATTGAAAACGAGGCAAGAAGTTGTATATATCACAATGCTCAAGTTAAACTTTAAATGAAACAATTATTTGAACTCTATTCCTTATCTTTTCCCGAATTCATATACATTCTAAATTTTGCATCTTGAAGGTATTTTGTTTTTTAAACGATTCCGCCATATTTATAATTGAATGTTGACACTCTTGTTTTCTCCATTTTTGAGAAAGGTAATATAATCAGTAATTTTTTTTTATGTAAATCATTATTTTGGTCATCATTATATATGCAATGAGGATAATATCAATATGTTAACATGAGAGACAGTATTAGTTTTGATACTTTTAGAACAATTCTAGAAAAAAAGGGAAACAAAGTAGACTTCTATTCCGAAAAAGAGCATCTTTTTTTCTCCTGAGATCACGAAATCTTCATAAAACAAGAAGAAAACATTCTATCTTCCTTTATTCCCAGAAGTGGTTAATTTTACTTAATAACATCCTTGGTCCTAAGGTCTAGGACTTTCTCAGTATATCCACTAACTGTCTTGCCGTATCACATCAGGCATTCTGTTCTTTCTCCTGGAATATTTATTTTCCAGGTGATGGGTCCCAAAGTCCTGTAGGCGATGCTACATTTCGGTAGTGGCTATTATATAATGATTTAGATAAAACACAGGTTTTTTTTCGTGCACTTACACACGTACACACGCGCGTACCTGTATGGGTGTGTGTGGGTGTGTGGGTATGTATATGTGTGTGGATGTGTGTATGTATGGGTGTGTATGTGTGTGGGTGTGTATGTGTGTGTGTGTGAAATCAGTATTTTCTATCTGTGTGTGTCTATCTGTCTGTTCTATGAAGCTCTTGAATCTGTTTAATAATGCTGCTTTTCTTAATAAGAAAATGTCTTTCTTCAAAGGTGTTGAAAAGTCTTTCACTTCTTGTTATTTGCATTAAAAAACGAAGTTCATTGAATAAATATACTCATTAACGCTTCTCATTATCTGTCTGTCTTTATCCATTAATAAATTGAAATTCCTTCCCATATTCTGCTTTTTTACCTATAACTTTCCTTCCCTGAAGAGGCTGAATGTCCCATTCTATCCTTTGTTGTTAAACAAGGCTGCTTCCCTCATTATTTTTTTCGATTTTATTCTACAAACTTACGCTCGAAAAGGATAAGAGGTTGCCCGCTCCTCTTACTATCACTACTTCAAAACATATTATACTAATCGAATTAAACTGGCTGCCGATTAAAGCGAGAATTGTATTTAAAATATGTACAATAACTCACCAAGTTATCAGAATCGGTCGTCCAAAATGCTTAAGAGAATTGCTACATATTGCGCAGCCAACAAATCATGTCGATAGGAGAATAGTTACAGATGGCTTTGTACCAACCGTGTGTCATATTATCGTACATAGTAACTACGTTTAATTTTGTGTATACATTATGCTCCTATCTTTGCTCTCCCCTCGCACAAACATTGAACCTAAAATAACGTATCTGTTTTTCTCACTGTTAAGTGTTAACCGGTGCGACGTCGGTTGAACAGGAATTTTTCTGTTGCATTGAGTTTTTGTATATAAAGGCGAGTGTTCTGTAATAAAATTACTCATATGATTTCATCCTGCCTTTGAGTCACAACCTACTCTCGGCCCGTCACACTGGTGACCCCAGAAGTCGACTTGCTCCTCCCTCCTTCCACACCCCCTCGCCCCTCCGTCATTGATACTATAGCCGCCCAATTCAAACTTTCATCGTTCGCCAACGGGGAGGCGTTTGCTTGGTTTCAGCAGGCAGAAGTCCAGTTTAACATCATAGGCGTGACTCGCTCAACACCAAAGCAGATTATGTTCTCGCGGTGAAACCTGAGGACACTTTCCGGAAATATCCGATTGGCTTTGTGAACAAGGAGACACCCCAATAGCGTATTACGCCCTCAAAACATACCTTCTGCTTCAGTACTCGCCGTCGTCAGCCGCCCGTATAGCAAAGCTTTTTCAGCTCTCTCAACAACCGTTGGGAACCAAAGGACTTTGCTCGCCCTCAGAGAAATGACCAGTATCGCTCGCCTGCAACCTGCCACGGACGGCTCTCCTCGTGAGGTGAACCTACTTTATGCCCTTTGGATACGCCGTTTACCCGAACCTGTACGCGTTGCCATACACGATGTCGATAGTTTACCCATAAAGAACTTGATGACCAAAGCCGACGCCCTTATGGACAGCCACTTCAAGAACTCCATCAACGCCTCCACTCCTGACGAAGAGGACGCCTATTCAACGTCAACCGAAGTTGAAATGAATGCCGTAGGACATACACGCCTACCCTGTGACGTGCCAGAGTGGTGAAAAAACCACCAACCAGCCACCACTCGCTCGTGCCCCAACTAATGACTTCTCCAGCACTTACTGCCTCTCATCCGCCGCAATTTTGCTACTACCACAACAGATTCGGGGCAACCGCGAAGAAATGTGCCAAGGATTGTCAGTGGCCAAAAAATTTGTAAGTAGGCCATCGCTCGTGGCGGTTGCCTCCCGTGTTTCTAATCTTTTCTTTTTACATGATGCAGGAACGAACGTTCGATTTTTGGTAGACACGGGTGCTTGTATTTCTCTTTTGCTAAGGGAATTCTTCAGGATACGACGTAGTCTGTCTGCGTCTGCCGACGTCCGCTTGGTGTCTGCCAACAGGTCTGCGATGCCCACCTACGGTTACGAGAACCAAACCTTATCGTTTCGATGCAGTAAATTTAATTGGAAGTTTCTCGTTGCTGACGTCACATTGCCAATCCTCGGTGCGGATTTCCTCTCTCATATCCACCTTCTGGTAGATGTTGCCCACCAACGATTGGTCAACGCAGACTCGTACTTGTCGACACCTCTTCAACCCGCCCCCTCCAACCTCGCTCTCAACATCAGCGCACCCACGGATAACTGCACCCACCTCTTCACGTCGTACCCGGAAGTTTTCCGTCCAGAACTTCGGCAAACGCCCACGGCTCCTGCCAAGCACAGTATTTATCAACATATCAAGACGACGGGACCCCCAGTTTTCACAAAATTCAGACGTCTGGCCCCGGAACGATTGGCAGACGCCAAACAGACGTTTGCCAAAATGGAGGAAATGGGCCTTTGCCAAAAGGCCTCCAGCCCATGGTCGTAACCCTTACACATCGTTCTGGAGAAAGACGGCTCCCTTCGTCCATGTGGGGATTACAGGCGCGTGAACATGCAAGCAGAACCGGATCACTACTCCCTCCCAAACATGGCCAATGTGATCTTCTGCCTGCACAAAGCGAAGGTTTACTCCACGCTCGACCTCCTGGAGGGGTATTATCAGGTGCCTATGAACCCGGAAGACATCCCCAAGACCGCCATCACCACTCCCTTTGGTACATAGACTTTCAATTACTCCTGTATTGGCCTTCGTAATGCTGGGGCCACGTTTCAACGTTTCATGGATGGCATTTTAGGGGACCTCCCCTTCTGTGTATGTTATATGGACGACATACTTGTGTTCTCCTCCTCAAAAGAGGAACATATCCGTCACCTGCGCATCGTGCTCGACCGCTTCAATAAAACGACCTTGTAGTCCGGTACGACAAGTGTACCTTTGGCGCCAACCAAGTGTCGTTCTTAAGGCACCGCATCACTCCTGAAGGAGTCCATCCCCTCCCTGAGAAGGTAGCAGCCGTTCAGGACTTCCCCACGCCCTCGACCGTCAAAGCTCTGCAGGAATTCTTGTGCATGATCAACTATTATCGCCGTTTTCTGCCAGCCATTGCCGCCACTCTTGCTCCCCTCTGCACCTCCCTCAAGGGCAAGCCAAATGACCCGAAGTAGGTTCCCCTTCAAGAAGCGGCCTTCTGCAATGCTAAGAGCTCTCACTTTTCCTATCCCACATGATCCTCTCCTTCTTTCCACCGATGTCAGCAATGTCGCTATTGGTGCAATACTCGAGCAGGTGGTAAACGGCTCGCCCCTCCCATTGGCCTTCTTCAGCAGAAAACTGTCCAAGGTAGAATTTGGTTATTCTACATTCGATCTCAAATTGCTGGCGGTGCACTTGGCTGTCCATCACTTTCGCCATTTCTTAGAAGGTAAGCCCCTCGTCATTCGCACACACCACATTCCTCTGGTGCACGCCTTCACTCAACAGTCTGACATCTCTCCGCCGTGGCTGAATACAATTGCACCCTTCAATACGTCCCTGGGAAAATGAATCCCGTTGCCGATGCCCTGTCAAGAAACACGTTGGCTGCCGTTCAACTGGGATTGGATTACATTGCCATGGCTGAAGCCCAACGACAGGATCCAGAGTATCAAGCATGTAGGACAACGTCCCTCCGTTGGGGAGACTTCCCTCTCGAAGACTCCAACACCACCCTCTTCTGTGACGTCAGTACTGGTAGACCGCGACCTTGGATTCCTGCTCCTATGCTCGGGCAGTTGGATTCCCGCTCCCATGGGCCGGCATTTGTACGATTTTTTTCACGGCCTTTCACATCCCTCGTGTCGTTCTACTGCACAGCTGCTGAAGACGAAGTTCATCTGTCATGGTATTTCTAAGGATGCTAAGGATTGGGTCCGCGCCTGTACTTCTTGCCAAACTTCCAAAGTATATCGACATACGGATTCAGGAGTGGGATCCTTTGCCTCAACCTCAGCGTCGTTTCGTATACATTCCCGTCGACGTTGTAGGCCCTCTATCCACATCACAAAGACATCGTTACTTGTCTACCATCATCGATCGCCTGACTGGTTGGCTTGAAGCCATTCCCATGGAAACTGTAACGTCTGCCTCATGAACATCTGCCATACTCTTAGGATGGATTGCAAGATTTGGTATCCCTGAGCATATTACTTCTGACAGGGGTACCACTTTCACATCTCATTTGTGGACATCATTAGCGAATCTCCTGGTCATCACCCTACATCAGACAACTGCCTACAACCCCGCTGCCAATGGAATCGAATCGTTGAACGTTTTCATCGCACCCTCAAAACAGCTTTGATGTCCTGCTGCAAGGATTCAAACTGTTTTACTTAGCTTCCCTGGGTCCTCCTGGGACTAAGGACCACTCCTAAAGACGCCCTCGACGTCTCGGCAGCTAAATTGGTTTTTGGCAACCCGTTGGTCGTCCCTGCCGATTTTTTTCCTTCTGCTACCTCCTCCGACGATCTCCAGTGCATACGTCACGTCGTGGGAAAATTTACTCCATGCCACCAGACTTAAAATTCCCCAGCAAAGCACCACATACTGACAGACTTGCACTCTACAACGCACGTCTTTCTACACAACGACACTAGCTAGCCACCGCTAACGCCCCCTGACACGGGCCCTTTCCTTGTGATCCGACGCAGTCCGAAAGCATTCCTACTAAACATTCGTGGCAAAGAAGACTGGGTATCCATTGCTCGTCTAAAACCTGCTTATCTCTTGCCTCTCTAGATCAGAGCGCCCTATTCAACATGTACAGTATGTCATTTCTGGAGCTAGGACAATTCGCCGTAAACAAATTTGCCGTAGGACAATTGATTGTAAGACTTTTCGCCGTAAGAAAACTTGCCGTACAGATATTTTGCCGCAATGACATTTTGCCGTAAAATGTATATTTTAGTTTTTAGCTTATTTCTTTTAGAGATCAATGTAACTATATTCATATAGTTATCTCCAAGTATATTTATCACTTTTCATTGATTTTCATGTATTCATTTAATTATAATTATATATAAGAAAAGGTTAAAAAATGAAGACCACACACTTTGTTTAAAAAGTTTTCTAAAAAAAAAAAAATCAAAGCTAAAAATCATGTAAGTTCATAAATAATGCTCGTAAATAATGTTGCTTTCCATTTTGATCATAACCTCTGACAATACTTGGTATGCGTTTATAAATATTTGTGTATTGTTTCTTGACTGCGGTTTCACCTCTTTCTGCATCGATTATCTTCTTTTTAGGGAGATATTCTTCATTTTTCAATACATTGATGAGTTAAAATGAATTTGGGTGCATATTGGTCACAAATGCTTGAAGCGCATTATGGAACCCTTCTACTCCATTGTTGGTATTAGCCAGCAGATCTAGGTTTTTTTGATGAACATTCCAAAGTTCGATAGGAAAAGTTGGAGAAACTCTACGA
>NC_090738.1:61414010-61426510 GCF_036898095.1 Palaemon carinicauda
AATATCACCCACGAATGGCATTTAATACCGAATTCTATCTTGGGAATATATATCCACTTGGAATTCATTTTATGGTAACAGCTTTTTGCCGGGTGGGGATTCAAACCACCACCTGTAAGGCTGGAAACCATGCTGATAGGGACCTACCGACTGAGCTATCAAGAGAGACTAAAAAGTTTATGACAAGTCCCCCTATATATTCCTGTCGAATTCAGGAATCTGTTCTTAGACTTGATATAAACCAATCTCCACCATTATAACTGAATCGTGAGTTTGCAACACGTGGTTATTTTAATGAACAGATATCACAAGCACCCGGCCAGAGGCTGTTACCATAAAATGAATTCCAAGTGGATATAAATTCCCAAGATAGAATTCGGTATTAAATGCCATTCGTGGGTGATATTTACATTAATTAAAATCACGTGTGCTTGTGATATATGTTCATTAAAATAACCACGTGTTGAAAACTCACGATTCAGCTATCATGGTGGAGAGGGGTTAATTTCAAGTCTATGAACATATTCCTGAATTCGACAAGAATATGTAGGGGGACTTGTCATAAACTTTTTAGTCTCTCTTGATAGCTCAGTCGGTAGGGTCCCTGCCAGCATGGTTTCCAGCCGTACAGGTGGTGGTTCGAATCCCCACCCGGGCAGAAGCTGTTACCATAAAATGAATTCTAAGTGGATATATATTCCCAAGATAGAATTCGGTATTAAATACCATTCGTGGGTGATATTTACATTAATTAAAATCACGTGTGCTTTTGATATATGTTCATTAAAATAACCACGTGTTGCAAACTCACGATTCAGCAATCATGGTGGAGATGGGTTTATTTCAAGTCTAAGAACAGATTCCTGAATTCGACAGGAATATGTAGGAGGACTTGTCATAAACTTTTTAGTCTGTCTTGATAGCTCAGTCGATAGGGTCCCTGCCAGCTTGGTTTCCAGCCGTACAGGTGGTGGTTCGAATCCCCACCCGGCCAGAAGCTGTTACCATAAAATGAATTCCAAGTGGATATATATTCCCAAGATAGAATTAGGTATTAAATGCCATTCGTGGGTGATATTTACATTAATTAAAATCACGTGTGCTTGTGATATATGTTCATTAAAATAACCACGTTTTGCAAACTCACGATTCAGCTATCATGGTGGATATGGGTTTATTTCGAGTCTGTGAACAGATTCCTAAATTCGACAGGAATATGTAGGGGGATTTGTCAAAAACTTTTTAGTCTCTTTTGATAGATCAGTCGGTAGGGTCCCTGCCAGTATGGTTTCCAGCCGTACAGGTGGTGGTTCGAATCCCCACCCGGCCAGAATCTGTTACCATAAAATGAATTCCAAGTGGATATATATTCCCAAGATAGAATACGATATTAAATGCCATTCGTGGGTGATATTTACATTAATTAAAATCACGTGTGCTTGTGATATATGTTCATTAAAATAACCACGTGTTGCAAACTCATGATTCAGCTATCATGGTGGAGATGGGTTTATATCAAGTCTATGAACAGATTCCTGAATTCGACAGGAATATGTAGGGGGACTTGTCATAAACTTTTTAGTCTCTCTTGATAGCTCAGTCGGTAGGGTCCCTGCCAGCATGGTTTCCAGCCGTACAGGTGGTGGTTCGAATCCCCACCCGGCCAGACGCTGTTACCATAAAATGAATTCTAAGTGGATATATATTCCCAAGATAGAATTCGGTATTAAATACCATTCGTGGGTGATATTTATATTAATTAAAATCACGTGTGCTTGTGATATATATTCATTAATATAACCACGTGTTGCAAACTCACGATTCAGCTATCATGGTGGAGATGGGTTTATTTCAGGTCTATGAACCGATTCCTGAATTCGACAGGAATATGTAGGGGGACTTGTCATAAACTTTTTAGTCTCTCTTGATAGCTCAGTCGTAGGGTCCCTGCCAGCATAGTTTCCAACCGTACAGGTGGTGGTTCGAATCCCCACCCGGCCAGAAGCTGTTACCATAAAATGAATTCCAAGTGGATATATATTCCCAAGATAGAATTAGGTATTAAATGCCATTCGTGGGTGATATTTACATTAATTAAAATCACGTTTACTTGTGATATGTTCATTAAAATAACCACGTTTTGCAAACTCACGATTCAGCTATCATGGTGGAGATGGGTTTATTTCGAGTCTGTGAACAGATTCCTGAATTCGACAGGAATATGTAGGGGGACTTGTCATAAACTTTTTAGTCTCTCTTGATAGCTCAGTCGGTAGGGTCCCTGCCAGTATGATACTGGTTTCCAGCCGTACAAGTGGTGGTTCGAATCCCCACCCAGCCAGAAGCTGTTACCATAAAATGAATTCAAAGTTGATATATATTCCCAAGATAGAATTCGGTATTAAATGCCATTCGTGGGTGATATTTACATTAATTAAAATCACGTGTGCTTGTGATATATGTTCATTAAAGTAACCACGTGTTGTAAACTCACGATTCAGTTATCATAGTGGAGATGGGTTTATTTCAAGTCTATGGACAGATTCCTGAATTCGACAGGAATATATAGGGGGACTTGTCATAAACTTTTTAGTCTCTCTTGATAGCTCAGTCGGTAGGGTCCCTGCCAACATGGTGTCCAGCCGTACAGGTGGTGGTTCGAATCCCCACCCGGCCAGAAGCTGTTACAATAAAATGAATTCTAAGTGGATATATATTCCCAAGATAGAATTCAGTATTAAATGTCATTTGTGGGTGATATTTACATTAATTAAAATCACGTGTGCTTGTGATGTATGTTCATTAAATAACCACGTGTTGAAAACTCACGATTCAGCTATCATAGTGGAGATGGGTTTATTTCAAGTCTATGAACAGATTCCTGAATTCGACAGGAATATGTAGGGGGACTTGTCATAAACTTTTTAGTCTCTTTTGATAGATCAGTCGGTAGGGTCCCTGCCAGCATGGTTTCCAACCGTACAGGTGGTGGTTCGAATCCCCACCCGGCCAGAAGCTGTTACCATAAAATGAATTCTAAGTGGATATATATTCCCAAGATAGAATTAGGTATTAAATGTCATTCGTGGGTGATATTTACATCAATTAAAATCACGTGTACTTGTGATATATGTTCATTAAAATAACCACGTTTTGCAAACTCACGATTCAGCTATCATGGTGGAGACGGGTTTATTTCGAGTCTGTGAACAGATTCCTGAATTCGACAGGAATATGTAGGGGGACTTGTCATAAACTTTTTGGTCTCTCTTGATAGCTCAGTCGGTAGGGTCCCTGCCAGTATGGTTTCCAGCCATACAGGTGGTGGTTCGAATCCCCACCCGGCCAGAATCTGTTACCATAAAATGAATTCCAACTGGATATATATTCCCAAGATAGAATACGATATTAAATGCCATTCGTGGGTGATATTTATATTAATTAAAATCCCGTGTGTTTGTGATATATGTTCATTAAAATAACCACGTGTTGCAAACTCATGATTCAGCTATCATGGTGGAGATGGGTTTATATCAAGTCTATGAACTGATTCCTGAATTCGACAGGAATATGTAGGGGGACTTGTCATAAACTTTTTAGTCTCTCTTGATAGCTCAGTCGGTAGGGTCCCTGCCAGCATGGTTTCCAGCCGTACAGGTGGTGGTTCGAATCCCCACCCGGCCAGACGCTGTTACCATAAAATGAATTCCAAGTGGATATATATTCCCAAGATAGAATTCGGTATTAAATACCATTTGTGGGTGATATTTACATTAATTAAAATCCCGTGTGCTTGTGATATATGTTCATTAATATAACCACGTGTTGCAAACTCACGATTCAGCTATCATGGTGGAGATGGGTTTATTTCAGGTCTATGAACAGATTCCTGAATTCGACAGGAATATGTAGGGGGTCTTGTCATAAACTTTTTAGTCTCTCTTGATAGCTCAGTCGGTAGGGTCCCTGCCAGCACGGTTTCCAACAGTACAGGTGGTGGTTCGAATCCCCACCCGGCCAGAAGCTGTTACCATAAAATGAATTCCAAGTTGATATATGTTCCCAAGATAGAATTCGGTATTAAATGCCATTTGTGGGTAATATTTACATTAATTAAAATCACGTGTGCTTGTGATATATGTTCATTAAAATAACCACATGTTGCAAACTCACGATTCAGCTATCTTGGTGGAGATGGGTTTATTTCAAGTCTATGAACAGATTCCTGAATTCGACAGGAATATGTAGGGGGACTTGTCATAAACTTTTTAGTCTCTTTTGATAGATTAGTCGGTAGGGTCCCTGCCAGCATGGTTTCCAACCGTACAGGTGGTGGTTCGAATCCCCACCCGGCCAGAAGCTGTTACCATAAAATGAATTCTAAGTGGATATATATTCCCAAGATAGAATTAGGTATTAAATGCCATTCGTGGGTGATATTTACATTAATTAAAATCACGTGTGCTTGTGATATATGTTCATTAAAATAACCACGTTTTGCAAACTCACGATTCAGCTATCATGGTGGAGACGGGTTTATTTCGAATCTGTGAACAGATTCCTGAATTCGACAGGAATATGTAGGGGGACTTGTCATAAACTTTTTAATCTCTCTTGAGAGCTCAGTCGGTAGGGTCCCTGCCAGTATGGTTTCCAGCCGTACAAGTGGTGGTTCGAATCCCCACCCGGCCAAAAGCTGTTACCATAAAATGAATTCCAAGTGGATATATATTCCCAAGATAGAATTCGGTATTAAAGGCCTTTCGTGGGTGATATTTACATTAATTAAAATCACGTTTGCTTGTGATATATGTTCATTAAAATAACCACGTGTTGCAAACTCACGATTCAGCTATCATGGTGGAGATGGGTTTATTTCGAGTCTGTGAACAGATTCCTGAATTCGACAGGAATATGTAGGGGGACTTGTCAGAAACTTTTAATCTCTCTTGAGAGCTCAGTCGGTAGGGTCCCTGCCAGTATGGTTTCCAGCCGTACAAGTGGTGGTTCGAATCCCCACCCGGCCAGAAGCTGTTACCATAAAATGAATTCAAAGTTGATATATATTCCCAAGATAGAATTCGGTATTAAATGCCATTCGTGGGTGATATTTACATTAATTAAAATCACGTGTGCTTGTGATATATGTTCATTAAAGTAACCACGTATTGTAAACTCATGATTCAGTTATCATGGTGGAGATGGGTTTATTTCAAGTCTATGAAAAGATTCCTGAATTCGACAGGGAAATGTAGAGGGACTTGTCATAAACATTTAGTCTCTCTTGATAGCTCAGTCGGTAGGGTCCCTGCCAGCATGGTTTCCAACCGTACAGGTGGTGGTTTGAATCCCCAACCGGCCAGAAGCTGTTACAATAAAATGAATTCCAAGTGGATATATATTCCCAAGATAGAATTCGGTATTAAATGCCATTCGTGGGTGATATTTACATTGAATAAAATCACGTGTGCTTGTGATATATGTTCATTAAAATAACCACGTTTTGCAAACTCACGATTCAGCTATCATGGTGGAGATGGGTTTATTTCGAGTCTGTGAACAGATTCCTAAATTCGACAGGAATATGTAGGGGGACTTGTCATAAACTTTTTAGTCTCTCTTGAGAGCTCAGTCGGTAGGGTCCCTGCCAGTATGGTTTCCAGCCGTACAGGTGGTGGTTCGAATCCCCACCCGGCCAGAATCTGTTACCATAAAATGAATTCCAAGTGGATATATATTCCCAAGATAGAATACGATATAAAATGCCATTCGTGGGTGATATTTACATTAATTAAAATCACATGTGCTTGTGATATATGTTCATTAAAATAACCACGTGTTGCAAACTCATGATTCAGCTATCATGGTGGAGATGGGTTTATATCAAGTCTATGAACAGATTCCTGAATTCGACAGGAATATGTAGGGGGCCTTGTCATAAACTTTTTAGTCTCTCTTGATAGCTCAGTTGGTAGGGTCCCTGCCAGCATGGTTCCCAGCCGTACAGGTGGTGGTTCGAATCCCCACCCGGCCAGACGCTGTTACCATAAAATGAATTCCAAGTGGATATATATTCCCAAGATAGAATTCGGTATTAAATACCATTCGTGGGTGATATTTACATTAATTAAAATCACGTGTGCTTGTGATATATGTTCATTAATATAACCACGTGTTCCAAACTCACGATTCAGCTATCATGGTGGAGATGGGTTTATTTCAGGTCTATGAACAGATTCCTGAATTTGACAGGAATATGTAGGGGGACTTGTCATAAACTTTTTAGTCTCTCTTGATAGCTCAGTCGGTAGGGTCCCTGCCAGCATGGTTTCCAACTGTACAGGTGGTGGTTCGAATCCCCACCCGGCCAGAAGCTGTTACCATAAAATGAATTCTAAGTGGATATATATTCCCAAGATAGAATTAGGTATTAAATGCCATTCGTGGGTGATATTTACATTAATTAAAATCACGTGTACTTGTGATATATGTTCATTAAAATAACCACGTTTTTCAAACTCACGATTCAGCTATCATGGTGGAGATGGGTTTATTTCGAGTCTGTGAACAGATTCCTGAATTCGACAGGAATATGTAGGGGGACTTGTCAGAAACTTTTTAATCTCTCTTGAGAGCTCAGTCGGTAGGGTCCCTGCCAGTATGGTTTCCAGCCGTACAAGTGGTGGTTCGAATCCCCATCCGGCCAGAGGCTGTTACCATAAAATGAATTCAAAGTTGATATATATTCCCAAGATAGAATTCGGTATTAAATGCCATTCGTGGGTGATATTTACATTAATTAAAATCACGTGTGCTTTTGATATATGTTCATTAAAGTAACCACGTGTTGTAAACTCACGATTCAGTTATCATGGTGGAGATGGGTTTATTTCAAGTCTATGAAAAGATTCCTGAATTCGACAGGAAAATGTAGAGGGACTTGTCATAAACTTTTTAGTCTCTCTTGATAGCTCAGTCGGTAGGGTCCCTGCCAGCATGGTTTCCAACCGTACAGGTGGTGGTTCGAATCCCCAACCGGCCAGAAGCTGTTACAATAAAATGAATTCCAAGTGGATATATATTCCCAAGAGAGAATTCAGTAATAAATGTCATTAGTGGGTGATATTTACATTAATTAAAATCACTTGTGCTTGTGATGTATGTTCATTAAAATAACCACGTGTTGCAAACTCACGATTCAGTTATCATAGTGGAGATGGGTTTATTTCAAGTCTATGAACAGATTCCTGAATTCGACAGGAATATATAGGGGGACTTATCATAAACTTTTTAGTCTCTCCTGATAGCTCAGTCGGTAGGGTCCCTGCCAGCATGGTTTCCAGCCGTACAGGTGGTGGTTCGAATCCCCACCCGGCCAGAAGCTGTTACCATAAAATGAATTCCAAGTTGATATATGTTCCCAAGATAGAATTCGGTATTAAATGCCATTTGTGGGTAATATTTACATTAATTAAAATCACGTGTGCTTGTGATATATGTTCATTAAAATAACCACATGTTGCAAACTCACGATTCAGCTATCATGGTGGAGATGGGTTTATTTTAAGTCTATGAACAGATTCCTGAATTCGACAGGAATATGTAGGGGGACTTGTCATAAACTTTTTAGTCTCTTTTGATAGCTCAGTCAGTAGGGTCCCTACCAGCATGGTTTCCAACCGTACAGGTGGTGGTTCGAATCCCCACCCGGCCAGAAGCTGTTACCATAAAATGAATTCTAAGTGGATATATATTCCCAAGATAGAATTAGGTATTAAATGCCATTCGTGGGTGATATTTTCATTAATTAAAATCACGTGTGCTTGTGATATATGTTCATTAAAATAACTACGTTTTGCAAACTCACGATTCAGCTATCATGGTGGATATGGGTTTATTTCGGGTCTGTGAACAGATTCCTGAATTCGACAGGAATATGTAGGGGGACTTGTCATAAACTTTTTAATCTCTCTTGAGAGCTCAGTCGGTAGGGTCCCTGCCAGTATGGTTTCCAGCCGTACTAGTGGTGGTTCGAATCCCCACCCTGCCAGAAGCTGTTACCATAAAATGAATTCCAAGTGGATATATATTCCCAAGATAGAATTCGGTATTAAAGGCCATTCGTGGGTGATATTTACATTAATTAAAATCACGTTTGCTTGTGATATATGTTCATTAAAATAACCACGTGTTGCAAACTCACGATTCAACTATCATGGTGGAGATGGGTTTATTTCAAGTCTATGAACAGATTCCTGAATTCGACAGGAATATATAGGGGGACTTGTCAAAACTTTTTAGTCTCTTTTGATAGCTCAGTCGATAGGGTCCCTGCCAGCATTGTTTCCAGCCGTACAGGTGGTGGTTCGAATCCCCACCCGGCCAGAAGCTGTTACCATAAAATGAATTCCAAGTGGATATATATTCCCAAGATAGAATTCGGTATTAATACCATTCGTGGGTGATATTTACATTAATTAAAATCACGTGTGCTTGTGATATATGTTCATTAATATAACCACGTGTTGCATACTCACGATTCAGCTATCATGGTGGAGATGGGTTTATTTCAGGTCTATGAACAGATTCCTGAATTTGACAGGAATATGTAGGGGGACTTGTCATAAACTTTTTAGTCTCTCTTGATAGCTCAGTCGGTAGGGTCCCTGCCAGCATGGTTTCCAACCGTACAGGTGGTGGTTCGAATCCCCACCCGGCCAGAAGCTGTTACCATAAAATGAATTCTAAGTGGATATATATTCCCAAGATAGAATTAGGTATTAAATGCCATTCGTGGGTGATATTTACATTAATTAAAATCACGTGTACTTGTGATATATGTTCATTAAAATAACCACGTTTTGCAAACTCACGATTCAGCTATCATGGTGGAGATGGGTTTATTTCGAGTCTGTGAACAGATTCCTGAAATCGACAGGAATATGTAGGGGGACTTGTCATAAACTTTTTAATCTCTCTTGAGAGCTCAGTCGGTAGGGTCCCTGCCAGTATGGTTTCCAGCCGTACAAGTGGTGGTTCGAATCCCCACCCGGCCAGAAGCTGTTACCATAAAATGAATTCAAAGTTGATATATATTCCCAAGATAGAATTCGGTATTAAATGCCATTCGTGGGTGATATTTACATTAATTAAAATTACGTGTGCTTGTGATATATGTTCATTAAAGTAACCACGTGTTGTAAACTCACGATTCAGTTATCATGGTGGAGATGGGTTTATTTCAAGTCTATGAAAAGATTCCTGAATTCGACAGGAATATGTAGAGGGACTTGTCATAAACTTTTTAGTCTCTCTTGATAGCTCAGTCGGTAGGGTCCCTGCCAGCATGGTTTCCAACCGTACAGGTGGTGGTTCGAATCCCCAACCGGCAAGAAGCTGTTACAATAAAATGAATTCCAAGTGGATATATATTCCCAAGATAGAATTCAGTATTAAATGTCATTAGTGGGTGATATTTACATTAATTAAAATCACTTGTGCTTGTGATGTATGTTCATTAAAATAACCACGTGTTGCAAACTCACGATTCAGTTATCATAGTGGAGATGGGTTTATTTCAAGTCTATGAACAGATTCCTGAATTCGACAGGAATATATAGGGGGACTTATCATAAACTTTTTAGTCTCTCTTGATAGCTCAGTCGGTAGGGTCCCTGCCAGCATGGTTTCCAGCCGTACAGGTGGTGGTTCGAATCCCCACCCGGCCAGAAGCTGTTACCATAAAATGAATTCTAAGTGGATATATATTCCCAAGATAGAATTAGGTATTAAATGCCATTCGTGGGTGATATTTACATTAATTAAAATCACGTGTACTTGTGATATATGTTCATTAAAATAACCACGTTTTTCAAACTCACGATTCAGCTATCATGGTGGAGATGGGTTTATTTCGAGTCTGTGAACAGATTCCTGAATTCGACAGGAATATGTAGGGGGACTTGTCAGAAACTTTTTAATCTCTCTTGAGAGCTCAGTCGGTAGGGTCCCTGCCAGTATGGTTTCCAGCCGTACAAGTGGTGGTTCGAATCCCCATCCGGCCAGAGGCTGTTACCATAAAATGAATTCAAAGTTGATATATATTCCCAAGATAGAATTCGGTATTAAATGCCATTCGTGGGTGATATTTACATTAATTAAAATCACGTGTGCTTTTGATATATGTTCATTAAAGTAACCACGTGTTGTAAACTCACGATTCAGTTATCATGGTGGAGATGGGTTTATTTCAAGTCTATGAAAAGATTCCTGAATTCGACAGGAAAATGTAGAGGGACTTGTCATAAACTTTTTAGTCTCTCTTGATAGCTCAGTCGGTAGGGTCCCTGCCAGCATGGTTTCCAACCGTACAGGTGGTGGTTCGAATCCCCAACCGGCCAGAAGCTGTTACAATAAAATGAATTCCAAGTGGATATATATTCCCAAGAGAGAATTCAGTAATAAATGTCATTAGTGGGTGATATTTACATTAATTAAAATCACTTGTGCTTGTGATGTATGTTCATTAAAATAACCACGTGTTGCAAACTCACGATTCAGTTATCATAGTGGAGATGGGTTTATTTCAAGTCTATGAACAGATTCCTGAATTCGACAGGAATATATAGGGGGACTTATCATAAACTTTTTAGTCTCTCCTGATAGCTCAGTCGGTAGGGTCCCTGCCAGCATGGTTTCCAGCCGTACAGGTGGTGGTTCGAATCCCCACCCGGCCAGAAGCTGTTACCATAAAATGAATTCCAAGTTGATATATGTTCCCAAGATAGAATTCGGTATTAAATGCCATTTGTGGGTAATATTTACATTAATTAAAATCACGTGTGCTTGTGATATATGTTCATTAAAATAACCACATGTTGCAAACTCACGATTCAGCTATCATGGTGGAGATGGGTTTATTTTAAGTCTATGAACAGATTCCTGAATTCGACAGGAATATGTAGGGGGACTTGTCATAAACTTTTTAGTCTCTTTTGATAGCTCAGTCAGTAGGGTCCCTACCAGCATGGTTTCCAACCGTACAGGTGGTGGTTCGAATCCCCACCCGGCCAGAAGCTGTTACCATAAAATGAATTCTAAGTGGATATATATTCCCAAGATAGAATTAGGTATTAAATGCCATTCGTGGGTGATATTTTCATTAATTAAAATCACGTGTGCTTGTGATATATGTTCATTAAAATAACTACGTTTTGCAAACTCACGATTCAGCTATCATGGTGGATATGGGTTTATTTCGAGTCTGTGAACAGATTCCTGAATTCGACAGGAATATGTAGGGGGACTTGTCAGAAACTTTTTAATCTCTCTTGAGAGCTCAGTCGGTAGGGTCCCTGCCAGTATGGTTTCCAGCCGTACAAGTGGTGGTTCGAATCCCCATCCGGCCAGAGGCTGTTACCATAAAATGAATTCAAAGTTGATATATATTCCCAAGATAGAATTCGGTATTAAATGCCATTCGTGGGTGATATTTACATTAATTAAAATCACGTGTGCTTTTGATATATGTTCATTAAAGTAACCACGTGTTGTAAACTCACGATTCAGTTATCATGGTGGAGATGGGTTTATTTCAAGTCTATGAAAAGATTCCTGAATTCGACAGGAAAATGTAGAGGGACTTGTCATAAACTTTTTAGTCTCTCTTGATAGCTCAGTCGGTAGGGTCCCTGCCAGCATGGTTTCCAACCGTACAGGTGGTGGTTCGAATCCCCAACCGGCCAGAAGCTGTTACAATAAAATGAATTCCAAGTGGATATATATTCCCAAGAGAGAATTCAGTAATAAATGTCATTAGTGGGTGATATTTACATTAATTAAAATCACTTGTGCTTGTGATGTATGTTCATTAAAATAACCACGTGTTGCAAACTCACGATTCAGTTATCATAGTGGAGATGGGTTTATTTCAAGTCTATGAACAGATTCCTGAATTCGACAGGAATATATAGGGGACTTATCATAAACTTTTTAGTCTCTCCTGATAGCTCAGTCGGTAAGGGTCCCTGCCAGCATGGTTTCCAGCCGTACAGGTGGTGGTTCGAATCCCCACCCGGCCAGAAGCTGTTACCATAAAATGAATTCCAAGTTGATATATGTTCCCAAGATAGAATTCGGTATTAAATGCCATTTGTGGGTAATATTTACATTAATTAAAATCACGTGTGCTTGTGATATATGTTCATTAAAATAACCACATGTTGCAAACTCACGATTCAGCTATCATGGTGGAGATGGGTTTATTTTAAGTCTATGAACAGATTCCTGAATTCGACAGGAATATGTAGGGGGACTTGTCATAAACTTTTTAGTCTCTTTTGATAGCTCAGTCAGTAGGGTCCCTACCAGCATGGTTTCCAACCGTACAGGTGGTGGTTCGAATCCCCACCCGGCCAGAAGCTGTTACCATAAAATGAATTCTAAGTGGATATATATTCCCAAGATAGAATTAGGTATTAAATGCCATTCGTGGGTGATAT
>NC_090738.1:61431510-61441510 GCF_036898095.1 Palaemon carinicauda
ATATATAATATATATATGTATGTATATACACACACACACACACACATATATATATATATATATATTCATATATATGTAAATATATATATATGTATATATATACATACATACATATATATATATATATATATATATTATTTCACAGTTTTCCCATGCCGTTCAATATATATCGTTCCATTCTAAGACTCCTTTTCCATAAGTATCACCCCTTGCAACTCTCCTCACTCCTTCTGCCTACTTGCCGAACCATGTGTCACCTTACATCATTCTGACTTGAAGCAGTATTAGACATTACCAGTTTCAATCACTTAACTTTGCAGAGACAAGAAGCTGGAATGTGTTCTCTTTATTCACCTCCTCATCCAGATGTCCTCAGGGATCCGTCTCGGAGTCTCTGAGGAATTTGGGGGATTGGCACCTTAACCCTGATCCCTTTATATAGTAAATCCCTCATGATTTCTTCTCAAGTCTTCGTAAAGACTTGGTTATCTTTTAACTGGAATTATTCTCTCTGTTATCATTATAGTTGGTAATATTTTTCATATTTTCTTACGTTATCAAATAGCAATAATAATGTTAGTAATGGAAACAAGGATTAAAAAAAATAATTAAATAATTCTTCCCCTTCGACGAACAGTCACAAAAAATATTACTGAATACAAATATAGATAGAAAGTTATTTATATATATATAATATATATATATATATATATATATAATACAGCCATTTTCAATGGGAATAGTCGTTTCATTTATTTTGTGCAAAATAAGTCAAATTGATTTATTTCATTATCGTCTCATTCATATAGCAGATTTAAGATCTTATCATCTCATTTAAATATTTTAAAGATCATGACCCTATTCGCAATGGTTATCTAAAAAAACAATGCCGAAACTTTTGAATGCTGATTAGTTTTATCTGATTGCCACAATAATATAGAAATCAAACCTGGTTAATTTTTTATTACAACACCCAGTGATGAAAATCGAAATATGTAAATTATCATTTCTAAATCATGAAAATTCATGAAGTTTTTATTTCTGATTTTTTATAGCCAGTGTGGCTTTAGTTGCACACGTAAATTAGCGAGCAAAATACTGTATTATTTTCCCAGGTAGTCCCTTTTTGGTATATTATACATGCAAAAGTATAACGGTAGAATTTCGATATAGCAATGAATCTGGATAGCAAATGTTCATTTGTTATTCAATGCCATTTCAGACGATTTGGTCAACATTTTTTTTTTTGAGTATATAGATGGGGTGAATTTTAATATGAAATATTTGTTTGCTTGATAAAGCAAATATAAACTTTATGCTAGTTATTTTTTTTTTGTTTCATAAAATATTTAAAACACTGGGAAAATGAAAATACGAAATATACGATTAAGTCCTGACTAGTTTCGTGATACTTCT
The DNA here is from genome assembly GCF_036898095.1 of Palaemon carinicauda. Lineage (NCBI taxonomy): Eukaryota > Metazoa > Arthropoda > Malacostraca > Decapoda > Palaemonidae > Palaemon > Palaemon carinicauda. The sequence continues at coordinate 61,432,927 of NC_090738.1, forward strand.
TCAGAGCACTGATTTATTGAGAGAGGATTCTTACATTTTATAGGGATAGTAAACGTACGAACATACATATATAGGCGCACAAAACAATGACCATCCCATACCAGCTACCGGGCTATGGTCAGGTGTTTACTGGGAGGAGATCCGACCTCATTAGACACCTGCTAAAAAGGGCCATTCTGGTGACCGGTAAATTCTTGTTTTTGACTTTCAAAACAGGTTTAATATATATGAATAACGGTAGCCTTATCTATATAAATATATATATATATATATATATATATATAATATATTTATATATATATATATATATATATATATATAAATACACATATACACATACATATACATACATCGATATATACATATATGCATTAACATATACATACATATACACATACATACACATACATACATATATATACACAAATACATATACGTATACACACACACACACACACACATATATATATATATATATATACTGTACATATACACACACATACATAAATATACATACATATATACACTTTTATACATATATATATATATATATATACATATATATATATATATATATATATATCTGCACATACAGCATTATTGCCATAACATATAATCATGTATATATTAATACTTATATCTAGCATAACACTATATAGTGCCAGTGTACTTATGCATACTATATAAAATAATTGTACCTTTTAATGAATGGTAGCTTAGGTCCTAAATATTAATTTCACAGCGACGTTAATCATTCACAATACATTCAGTTTTACATTAAGTGGTTAAAAGTTTTTTATATAGCTTACAAATCTCTCTACATATAAAAGCGTCGAGTTTATACATTCCGTGACCAATATTCAAGCTGTTTTCAAAGGTTTCTTTTATGAAACTGGACTCTATGCTGTTTCTTTCCACTAAATTGGTTTAATCAAATAACTTAGTGGAAAGAAACATCATAGAGTCCAGTATCACAAAAGAAACCTTGAAAACAACTTGAATATTGGTCATGGAATGTATAAACTCGACCCCTTTATATGTAAAGAGATTTGTAAGCTATAAAAAAAAAACATTAACCACTTAATGTAGAATTGAATGTATTGTGAATAATTAACGTCGATGTGAAATTAACATTTAGATCTAAGCTACCATTCATTAAAGGGGTACAATTATTTCATATAGTATGCATAAGCAAACTGGCATTATATAGTGTTATACTAGATATAAGTATTAATATATATGTGATTATAAGTTTATGGTAATAATGCTGTATGTGCACCCGTTCTAGGTGAACGACCGAAGTGCTCAGATAATCTTGCACGGTAATGTCTTTCACTTCTTCCAATATACGATGCATTACAGCGATCACACTTATATTTGCATATGAAACCCGAAAAAAGATCATCTGAGACCGGTTTTTTAAATTTGAAAAATTTGCTCATTGCATTTGAGGGGGAAAACACAATCTTCAATGATACCTGAGGATAAAATTCACGCACAATTCTACTGCAATGATTTCGTATTTTAAAACTGTGGGACCCCAGATATGGAAATAGAAAAGAAGATATTTTTCCGAGGAGTAATTAGTTTCTTTTCACAAGGTGGTAGCGTGAGTTTGCTTAGTGTTTTCCCTATATAAGTATCAGTAAAATTATACGGGAATCCATTGTTATAAAGTAGTTTTTTTCTTTTTTTTAATATACGTCAGTTCCTTAGGAATGTTGAGGTAATTAGAGCAAAGGTTATACGCTCTATTGTTTTGGGTGGTCGTGGCTCTGCAACGGCCACGCACACACACTTGGCCCACATCGTTTTTACCGCGGCTCAAGACATATGAGACAGGCGGCTTCTCCGATGTTGGTTGCATCGGGCTGCCGGGTTCTTGTTATGTCAAGGCCCGCCTTGTTGCCTGCCCGATAGGCATTGCCCTCTTCCGGCGGCGCTGGGAAGCTCCGCCGTTGGGGTCTTGTTTGGTTTGGTTTGGTTTGATTTTGGAGTTTTCCTTCTCCTAGCCTTTGCTATCTTAATTAAAGGAGAATGCCTATATGGGTCCAGTCTTGGTCTGGTCTCCCAGAACTGGCCTTAGCGGTATGGTTGAGCCTGACAAGGTGGATAAACTACCCCACCGCCATTGCCCAGCCCATCATTGAGACACTCAAGCCCCTCTACTGCAGCAAATATATATATATATATATATATATATATATATATATATAAATATATATATATATATAAATATAAATGTATATCTATATGTGTGTGTTTATTTATAAAGAAAAAACCACAGGAGACTTATATATTAATCAGTCTGTACAACGGTATCGAAATGTGTCAATGGACTATCAAAAATTAATATATAACCATTCGATAATCTGCAAATTTATACTGCTGAGAATCACTAGAGAAAAAGAAAATTAAGATCAGATGCGAATCATTTATAAATTTTCTGTGTGGGATATAAAAAAATCAATATGCCTCCTCTTCCTATTTTATGAAAAAAAGATATATCACATTTCACCTTTTGAGAAGAGGCGGTCTGAATAGAATATGAAGGAGGTATAAGGTTTGGCTCAAACATTCACACAAGAGGAAAGGATAGACCACATCGGAGTTTTCAGGTGATAACATGAATAATTCATGAGAGAGAGAGAGAGAGAGAGAGAGAGAGAGAGAGAGAGAGAGAGAGAGAGAGAGAGTGTGTTATTCATTTCTCATCATCTTGTACTACTCCCACGCCCACTAAAGCAAAAGGCCTTGATTAAAATTCGCCTGTCATCCTTATCTTGAGGTTTTAATTCAATACTTTTCCATGCATCATCTTCTAATTCGCTTTTCATAGTCCACAGTCATGTAGGTCTGGATCTTCCAACTCTTCTATTGCCTTGTGGAGTCCAGCTGAGTTTTTTGGTGAACTAATATTTCTTAGTGAGTGCAAAGAGCATGCCCAAACCACCTCCATCTACCCCTAATCGTGATCTCATCCACATATGGCACTCGATAAATCGCTGTTATAGTACCATTTCTAATCCGGTCCTGCCATTCAACTCCAAATATCCTTCTGAGAGCTTTGTTCTGAAATCTACTAAATATATCTGGCAGAATGTTACATTGTCATACATTGACTCATATTCATAGACTAACACCGATCTCACTAAACTGAAATATAGTCTGATTTTCATATGTAATTTCAGGCTATTTGATTTCCAAATTTTACTTAACCTAGCCATTGTCAAATATGCAGTTTTAAATTTTTCACTAAACCCAAATTCGAAAGACCCTTTATTGTAGATTATAGTTCCTAAATAATTAAATGATTCTACCTAATTAATTCCTTTTTCTTTCTAAGGGAGACTTCGTTCTCATAATCTATGTCTTTTTTCTATCTATCATCAGCCAAACCACGTGGTATATTTCATGCGTTCTGGTAAGCAAGCATTGCAAATTATGTTATGTTCTGCTAATAAGGACAGCATCATCAGCATAGTTTAGGTCCGCTAAATGCTTGTCACCAATCCAGTACAGTCCTTCGCACCGTCTCCGACTGTTTTACGCATTACATAATCCATGAGGAGGATAAAAAACATAGGTGACAACAGAATCCCTTAGAGTACTCCATTATCCACTGGAAACTCATTTGTTAAGACTCCACTAAAATTAACGTTGCATTTGATAAGCTCATGAACACACTTGATCTAATTAAAGATTTAAGAGAAATTCCATAAAAATTTAATACTCTCCACCAAATTGGTAAGTTTATGATATCAAAGGAGTTTACATAGTCCACAAAAGTATGAAAAGATGAATCAAATATTGTACGCATTTTTAAAAATACCTCAAAATAAAAATTTGGTCAATAAGACTTATATCTTTTCTAAATACAGTTTGTTTATCCTTCAGCGTTTCATAAATCTTTCTCTCTAGTCTCTTTAGAATAAATATAGTATATATTTTAAGGACATGTGTCCGTGTTTGCCATTTTAACCAACGCTCCTAACTCCCATTAATCAAGGTTTGCTTCTTCATATCACATTCTAAAGAAAATGTATTCTGAGGGTCACTTTATTTTCGGCCAGTTATATCGTAACCAGGAGTTTCCATCTCCAGCTTCTTCAGCTTCAGGTAAATCAATCAAACTATTCCATGTTGAATAGTTGAATATACGTGTTAAATATAGTCTTGTCATTCACTAATGATTATTAAGATTATTCAAAGAAATGATTACTTCAATATAATCTTTAGCTAGGGTAAGCTGCTCTTTGTTCCTGGTCTCATGGTCTTCCACTTTCTCTTGTACAATTAGGCGGAGGGAATAGTTTGATTGATATACCTGAAGCTGAAGAAGCCGGAGATGGAAACTACTGGTTTCGATGTAACTGGCTAAAAACATACATATATGGATATATATTATACAAGATATTTGTATATATTTATATAGGTATTTATAAATATATTTGAATATATTGCATATATATTTATATATACAAATATATATATATATATACATATATATATATATATATATATAACATACATATATATATATATATATATATATATTTATATAAATATGAATGTACGTATATATATGAATATATATATGTATATATATATATATATATATATGAATGTATATATATATATATATATATATTTTATATATATATATATATATATATACTACACACACACAGACATACACACACACACACACATATATATATATATATATATATATAAATATACTGTATATATATGAATATATATAATATTGGATATTTTGTGTGTGTGGAGAGAGAGAGAGAGAGAGAGAGAGAGAGAGAGAGGGATTTGAAAATTACATAAATAGAAAAAAAAAGAGAAACGATATCGGGCAGGGGTTCATTGCGAAGCCTAAATATTCTCTAGAGGGCTCATCGTATTAATTCAAGAAAACCATTTCCCTCAGAACTCGAGAAACTTCTCAGGGGATGAGGGACAGAAGCTGCCTTGAATATTTCAACCAATATGAGACTCTTGACGAATATAAAAAATCGATGTGTGTGTCTAAGAAAGAAAAAAAAAGTTTTAATTTCCAGTGAACAGTGTAGTATTCCGAGGGAATGTGTTGTCACCTATGTTGTTTATCCTCCCAATGGATTTTGTAATACGTAGAACAGTTGAAGATGGTGGCGAAGGATTGGACTGGATTGGTGTTGGGCATTTAGTGAACCTAAAGTATGCTGTTGATGCTGTTCTTGCTAGCAGAACACCACAGGAATTGCATGGCTTGCTTTACCAGAATACATGAAATATCACACGAGGTTTAGCTGAGATTAAATAGAAGAAAGACAGCGACTATGAGAAAGAAGTATCCAACAGAAGATGAATTATCATTGGATGGAAAAAGAATTAATGAGTAGAATCATTCAAGTATTTAGGAACTATAATCTACAATAAAGGGTCTTAAGAATTGGAGTATAGTGAAAGATTGAAATATGCTAATCAGACAGTGGCTAGGTTAAGTAAAATTTGGAAATCAAATCGTCTAAAAATACATATAAAAATCAGATTATATTGCAGTTTAGTGAGATCGGTGTTACTCTATGGACATGAGCTAATGTATGACAATGAAACAATCTCCAATAGATTTAGTAGATTTGAGATCAAAGCCCTCAGAATGATATTGAGAGTTGAATGGCAGGACAGGATTAGAAATCAAACTATAAAAGAGATTACTCGAGTACCATATGTGGATGAGATCATGATGAGGGGTAGATGGATATTAGTTCACATAAAACTCAGCTGGACTCCACAAGGCAATAGAAGAGTTGGAAGATCCAGATCTACATGACTGTGGACTATGAAAATCGAATTAGGAGATGATGCATGGAGAAGTATTGAATCAAAAGCTCAAGATAAGGACGACAGGTGAATTGTAACCAAGGCCCTTTGCTTCACTGGGCGTGGAAGGAGATGATGATGATAAGACATGAATAACACACTCTCTCTCTCTCTCTCTCTCTCTCTCTCTCTCTCTCTCTCTCCTCTCTCTCTCATGAATTATTCTCCTGAAAACTCCTATGTGGTGTATCCTTTCCTCTTTTGGGAACGTTTGAGCCGAATTTGATACCTCCTTCATTTTTTATGCAGACCGCCTCTTTTCAAAAGGTGAAAAGTGATATATCTTTTTTGCCATAAAATAGGAAGAGAAGGCATATTGAGGATTTCTTTATATCCCACAAAGAAAATATATAATGATTCGCATCTGTGCTTGATTTTTATTTCTAGTGAATTTCACTGGTTTATATTTACAGTTTATCGAATGTTCTTATGTTATTTCTTGATAGTCTGTAGCACATTTCGATACAGTCGTGCAGACTGGTTAATATATAAGTCTTCAGTAATTATTTTTTATAAACATACACACATATATACGTATGTATATATATATATATATATATATATATATTTATATAGATATATATATGTTTATGTGTATTCATATACAGTATGTGCGCATTTGTGATTATAAAGTAAATATATATATATATATATATATATATTTATATATATATATATAAATAAATAAATATATACAGTATATATACATATATATATATATATGTATATATATATATATATATATATATATATTATGTCTCAATACCAAACAATAAATGGAGAGAAGTATATGCATTTCTGCTGTTATCCTGAAAACTGTCTACAGGACAATCTGTCCAAAAGGAAAGTATATTCGATTTTTGGACGCCAACTAAAACATTGTGTATTCAGTATAAATATATATATATCTATATATATATATATAGATATATATATATATATATATATATAAATATATGTATATAAATATATATACACACACACATATATATATATATATATATATAGATAGATAGATAAATATATATGTTTTATAACCTATGAAAAGTTAATAGCCCTCAAATTTGAAAAATATGGACCGCTTTCAATTTGCTCATTCTGTTTAATCCCTTCTTATTTCATGACATTTGAAATCATAGATTTAGTAACATAATTGTGTTATCCGTGGATGAAGTATTTTAGTCGATAACAATTATTATATACAAATATTTAAATCCTCAGAACCAAATACATAATCAAGATTCATACACATTTTATAATTGTTGATATTATTAGGTACATATGGTGGATTTGATTCACATTGTTCTTTTTTTTTTCTTTTTGTATATGGTAGGATGGTCTGCACTAGTAAAGAGAAATAAGTTGCTTTACTATAACTCCAGACTTAAAGTAATGTACATTTTTGTTTGTGTGTTGCCCAACCTATCTCTTTTTTTATAAGTCGTTTATAAAAAGAAAAACACTATATAATAATGTTTGTGTATTGAATACTTATTTGGGGTACACATAGAAATTATAGACCCCATTGGTACATAAAAATTTTGAATATACTGTACATAGATAAATTGATAGATATATAGATATTTTATTGACCACAACCATACAATAATCTACAAAAGAACACTTGTAGTCCAAATTACAACTTATGAATGCAATATATTTTGTACAATCCTTGACTAGAAAAAAATGGATCTCAATCTGAATTTACCTTGTACATAATAGCACTATAGCATACACAAGGATATAGGACTAGTAATGTCACCCCATAAATAAATCCCCAAGAAACATAGAAGTAACTCAGATTATAGAAATGATGGTAGAAACTTATGTCATGGGTATTTTAGGATCCATTAGATTCTTTATCGGCACAGAATAGAAAATGTCCTTTTATTTAAAAATCTTAAGAAATCGAAGTTTTATGTATAATATATTATATTAAATCTGTTAGGATATTCATTCATAAAAAGGCATTTTAGGAAAACTGTTGAAAATCATTGTTGATGATTCTTTAGTCTACTGTTCATTTGAATTCGTTATATGAAAAACTTTAATTTTTCAATCGGTATTCTGTCTTTATAAAGCTACAATAGGAGCTTCATATGTATAACTTCTTCATATATCATCAGTTATTGCTCTACAGCGCAAAACAGAGGAAAGATAACACGACGAACAGACTAAAAAACTCCAATGAAATTATTACTCAGAATAAGGACTGGAAACACTTTTCCAGCATGAAAGTGGACGAGGCACTTTCGGTAAAGTGAAGAAGAAAATACCTCCTGTCTCGGATCTCCTCAAGTTTCACGATTAGCGAGTTAGAAGCAGGGTTACAAACACTTCCCTGTCATGGTCATAAGAGTTGCCAACCCTCCCAGATCATGTAAGAGTTCTTTGGAGAGTTGACAATTACCAGGAAGTGTTTTAGCTTTTACCTTTTCTTCCCCCTTTTTTTCCTAGCGCCAAGGGATCTTATTGGTATCCAGTTTACTTATACATCTCTATTTGTAATCTTTTTTGGCTACACAACCAATAAACAACTACAGATATATTGCACATAAGAAAATGATTATTTTAAGAGATTGAAAAAGAAAAATAATATTAAGTAGCTAAAAAGATTATGGAATTGACATGATTTTTCCTATTTTTTATTCACGAACACCTAAGTGAAAATATCTTTATTGGAAAATAACTTATTCTACCAGTA
>NC_090738.1:61451510-61454010 GCF_036898095.1 Palaemon carinicauda
TATATATATACATATATTTATTTATACATATACATATATAATACATATATACATACACACATATACTTGTGGATATACATACATTATATATATATATATATATATATATATATATATATATATATATATATATATATATTTACACTGTATATATATATATATATATATATATATATATATATATATATATATATGTATATATATATATATATATATATATATATATATATATACATATATATATATATATATATATATATATATACATATATATATATATATATATATAAATATATATATATATATATATATATATATATATATATATATGTATATATATATATATATATATATATATATATATATATATATATATATATATATATACATTGAGTATATATGATCAGTCACAAGGATATTTTCATGGTCCCTTGCTTCTTCCATTCGTGAGTGACCTTCAAAAATTTAAGGATTATTTGGATAAGAAAAAGGACACCCATGATATAAAAGGAAACAAGAATTATTTCATAATTTAGGCAATCAAGCAAATTGAAGCTAAATTATCATTGTTTTCTCGGATGGCTACCTTTAGTGTACTATAATTTCGCAACGCAGTTAAAAGATATAGAGTTAATTGTTAATTCACATATGCTTAATGCAAATGTTATTAATCATTTAGTACTTGTTAAAGTTTAAGAATTTCACAAATTAAAAAAAACCAGATTAATAACTTCTAAATTTTGGTTGATTTTCTCTTCAAATTAATGTCATGAAATGAGACTAGAGAAGAAAAACTTCCTTTTGAGAATCAGGTAACTAAACAAAATTATGGAGATATAATTATTTAATTTTTACTAAGATTTCTAAATGTGATACTTTTGCAGCTCAAAACATAAATGTTTTAATGACATTTTCTCCTCATGAGTTCAGCAAGAGAATACAAAGACTTATCAACTATCTTCATTAATTTCTTATTCTTGATTTTATTTCAAAGTCCTTAACCAACCAAAGTCGTATAGATTTCTATAACTATTAATAAATCTACATATTATTCCTATTCAAATGGTTTGTACGTGAAAAAGGACTTTCTTTCATGGCGTGATAACAGGGAACTACGAAATATTATTTTATGGATGTCACAATTTTTATCATAAGCAATCTCGTTGCAAAAAAATTAATGATTTTCCCCCAATAACCTTTGAAATACACTCAACCTGCAATAAACATTTTAATTATTTTTTTTAAATTAACGATAGAGAGAGAGAGAGGGAGAGAGAGAGAGAGAGAGAGAGAGAGAGAGAGAAGAGAGAGAGAGAGAGAGAGAGAGAGAGAGAGAGAGAGAGAGAGAGAGAGAGAGAGACTTGCTTGTAGTTTGTTTTTAGCTTTTAGTATAACAAAAGAACGAATCAAATGGACTAAGTGATACATAGATGAGCAGTGTGAAAATCAAGGAGTGTGCTCTCAACTGGCAAAACTAATGCTATCTTTTGATCGCAGAAAACACATACTAGAAAATCTACTAATAAAACTCCCCCATTAACATCCCCAATCGACAACCTCTTATGTTTTATTAGCAAATAATGCTTATGAAAGTCACTGGAAGCATTTACTCTATTAAAAAAAAAAAAAAAAAAAAAAAAAAAAAAACCAGACTACCATTTTTCTATTTTTCTCAGATAATTTTTCAACAAATGTTAATAATTCGCTTTTAAAGGCATAAAGGTCACCAGATCAAAGTGTGTTTTGGCACCTATGATTTGATTGGACGTATTTGAAAGCAGCCTTTATGATCAACGAACCATCTGGGGGCCGGAATGCAGCCCCTTTCTTTGACGGTAATCGGAATAGAAACAGGAGAGAATAATCGATCACTCTCGTATTTTCTAAAAGGTGGACAACTTGTGGATTAGGATGGTATTGGCTTTGATTCTCAAATATTTGATATATATGTTACTGGAATTCAGGGGTAATACAAATGTGAATTCAGATATGCAGAAATTCTATTGGGAAGTAAGTTTTCTTGTCAGTTTCAGAAGTTTTGTTGGTACCTTTTAGGTATTATTATTATTATTATTATTATTATTTTTATTATTATTATTATTATTATAATTATTATTATTATTATTATCATCATTTATTGCTAAGCTACAACCCTAGTTGGAAAAGCAAGATGCTATAAGCCCAGGGGCCCCAAACAGGGAAAATAGCCCAGTGAGGAAAGGAAACCAGGAAAAATAAATTATTTTAAGAACATTGAAATAAATATATCCTATATAAACTATAAAAACTTAAAAAAAACAAGAGGAAGAGAAATTAGATAGAATAGTCTGCCTAAGTGTACCCTTAAGCAAGAGAACTCTAACCCAAGAAAGTGGAATTCAATGGTACAGAAGCCATGGTACTACCCAAGACTATTTTACTTAATGAAAGTATTAGTGGAAGTTCTGACCAAGATAATGATAGGAGAAAAGGAGAAGATGTTCGAATACTGAAATGCAAA
>NC_090738.1:61476510-61479010 GCF_036898095.1 Palaemon carinicauda
TAAATGTATAATGATTCAAGGGTAGTTAAAAATTCGCTATGTTTTGTCCCACCAATAATTGAAAAAAGTTTTTTGTTTACTTGGGTTTTGCAAATAGCGGCATGATTCCTTATATTAGAAAATTCTGGGTTACCAAGTCTCTGACCAGTTCTGAAGCTGTATCCCATATGGCTACAGTATCTCACCTGCAACAACCTTCGGCAAGATCCAACATAGATACCGGGATATCCCGGGCACTTGAATTTATAAATGATGTTGGACCTCATGAAGGTCTGCAGTTTGTCTTTGTAGTCAAAAAATACATTAATTTTGAGTGGATTGATTGGGATTAGTTGGATGTTAAGGCAGCCGAACTCTTTTTCTATTATTTGTTTAAGTTTGATGGAAAACTTGTTGTCAGATTGGTAAGGAATTGTAGCGAAAATATTTTTATATATTCCTTATATATTTCCTTTTATATTCCTTATATATATATATATATATATATATATATATATATATATATATATATATATATATATATATAATATATATATATATATATATATATATATATATATAAATATATATATATATATATATATATATATATATATATTTATATATATATATATTTATATATATATATATATATATATATATATATATATAAATAGATACATATATAATAATAATAATAATAATAAGAATAATAGTAATGATAATAATAATAATAATAATAATAATAATAATAATAATAATAATGATAATAATAATTATAATTGGAAAAAATAGAAAATTAATTACAAAAAAGAAGCAGCAAACGAAAATATAAAAATTAATACCGCGTGATATGTTTTTTTTTATCGGAGTTTATTTTGTACAGTGGCAGAAATCACATTCCTTCATTTTCTTTGGTTAATTGAGAATGACAAGCCAAAACGTTTATTCTTGTCTATGCCAGAGGAAAAAAAATGAAGGATAATTCATGTAGACAAAGATTTTTCGAGAAGAAAAAAGTCAGTTAATTACATCTGATCATTTGTTATAAAAAGGACAAATTGCTATGGCGTGAGTGTAAAGTACATTGTATATAGTGTTTTTCCAGAAAGTATAAGAGGCAATTTAAGACTATTAAATCCTCTTTTATTACAATATAACACCATTTGGAATGTAGAGTAATACAATGCGTTTGATTAGTTGTCGTGCATTAAAACTCGTGCAATTACTACAAAACGAGACATTTGATATGACTTCCTGATTACCTGGATGGAAGATATTAATTCATGTATTTTTTTATAAATTAGAAATGTTTCATTTCCTTTTTCTTTTTCTACATTGAAGATAAATACAATATAATTCCAGAAATAAGCTCATAAAACAACGTTCGGAGCATTTTGAAAGCCTTTATATCAATTGGTTAATATTCATAAATACAGAAGGCATATAAGATGAACTTCATGATACATAAAGATTAAATACCATAAGCTTACTTTTGGTGATAAAGAGTCTAAGAGTCTCATTTCAATCTATTTAGTGAAATGTGATATAAAAAGGTTTACCCCATCTTTACTTATAAAAGTATTAAGTATGCAAGAGAGAGAGAGAGAGAGAGAGAGAGAGAGAGAGAGAGAGAGAGAGAGTCCAGTGTTCAAACTTTTATTGAATTTTTTCTCTAAACTGGGAAAAATGTAGTACTACTACTACTAGTAGTAGTAGTAGTAGTAGTAGTAGTAGTAGTAGTAGTAGTAGTAGTACTTAAAGAATGATAATTGTATTAAAAAGATTCAATTTACTCCTATGAAAAGTTTCTTGAAATAAATAGATTTCTGATTAAACAAAAACTGCAATGAGAGAGAGAGAGAGAGAGAGAGAGAGAGAGAGAGAGAGAGAGAGAGAGAGAGAGAGAGAGATTCAAAATATTGGATTGTCACTTGGACAATTTAAAACAAATTCCATCTAATTCACAGATTTTCTTACTATAAAAATTATTTAGGTTTATTTTTAACGGAATCTGAGTATTCATTGCATAGATATAACAATAGAACAATCATATATTTTGTCTAGCTTGTATTTTTTTTTTATATCAAATTAAAGATTAAAAATTTTCTGCATCAAACAAAAAGGAAAATCATTTAGGCTCCAGTATTTCATTTACATATGAAATTAGCCTATGATTTAAAATTCAAATTGTGAGGAAAAAATATCTTTCGATTGCGAATATATTAATTAGTAATATGATGCGTTTCGCGTGGATACATTTAATCACATTTTAGTCAGTATATGATTTATAAAAAAAAAAAAAAACGAAGTATGACAGATTTTTTGTTGTGTGAGAATAGACGAATAAAGTTTCATCAGAAAATAACAAATAAAGGAGTATATCTATGATATTTTACACAAAAGAACAAAAATAATGAATTGAAAGAAATAGAAAACGAACAAATTCTGTCATCATTTAAAATATATAAAAAGATAACTTGTAAAAAGGAGAATATATCCCTATAAAAAAAAGTTAAGA
>NC_090738.1:61494010-61496510 GCF_036898095.1 Palaemon carinicauda
TTGTTATTTATATCAAGGATTTATTTAATTATTATTATTGTTTTTAAACTTCTCTTTTAGTTTTTCCTAATTTCCTTTCCTCATTGGGCTATTTTCCCTGTTGGAGCCCTTGGCATTATAGCATTTTTGCTTTTCTATCTAGGGTTGTAGCTTAGCAATAATAATAATAATAATAACAATAATAATAATAATAATAATAATAATAATAATAATAATAATAATAATAATAATAATAATAATAATAATAATAATAATAATAATAACTTCAGGGAAACGCTAGGTAAATCAGATACATTTTATCGCAGGCAGCGTTTGCTCTCTCAGCATTTGATGCAAAAGCTATCTCGCGTCCACAGCATCCAAGCAATCAAGAGTAATCCCTCTTGGTGGAGTTTCCTCCCCTGACTACCAAACCATTTGTGCTTTTCTATATCAGTGATTGTTACTTGCACAGGGTATATGTTTGCGATGCATCTCAGGTACTTTAATGAAACACACACACACGCACACACATACACATGTATATATATACATATATATATATATATATATATATATATATATATATATATATATATATATATATATATATATATATATATATATATGTTTGTATGTGTGTTCGTGTGTCATTTCATCTATCTAGCTATCTTTCTCTGTATGTATGTAAGTATGTGTATATATATGTATGTATATATGTATGTATGTATGTATGTATGTATGTATGTATGTATGTTTGTATGTATGCATGTATGTGATTTTCCGGAGATGGTAACAAAGAACCTTTCCAATTTTCCTACTTTTCCCTCTGCCACCTTTTCACCCTCATTACTCCGAGGAATGATAATTCGCCCTAATTAAAGATTCGGTTCACCTGATTAAAACTTTTTTTTCCCACATCAAAGGAAAACCTGAGTTTATTTCGGACTTCGTCCCCCAGGTATAATCTCATTTTACGGAGTTCAGAAATTCCTACAGCAGTTTTTAGGTGATGCTGATTTGCTTGAGCTTTTACAAGTTTTATTTTGATTTTGGTCAATTACCTGGTTTATTTTTTACCTGTCAAATGAGTTAAATAGAGAATATATCAATCTCTTTTCTATATATTCATGACTTCTGAGTTCATACTCTACTTACCTGATAATGGATGGTCTCTCAGTCTTATTATTATTATTATTATTATTATTATTATTATTATTATTATTATTATTATTATTATTATTATTATTATTTTTACTATTAATATTATTATTACTATTATCATTATTATTATTATTATTATTATTATTATTATTATTATTATTATTATTATTATTATTATTATTATTATTATTTTTGCATCGGCAAAATTCAATTTCTTGTTCAATTTCTCGATTTTACGGACAATTCTCTTTTCAGGGTTGCTACATTCAGCTAGCAAGTTCGCCAACTTGCTAGCTGAATGTAGCAACCCTGAAAAGAGAATTGTCCGTAGAATCGAGAAATTTAACAAGAAATTGAATTCTGCAGATGCAGCCATAGTATTCAACTCCAACTGTTTGAAAGAGGGTTTCCTACCAAGATATTATTATTATTATTATTATTATTATTATTATTATTATTATTATTATTATTATTATTATTATTATTATTATTATTATTATTAATATTATTATTTCCCAATTTAGTAATAGAATACTGCACTACAATACGTTCAATTTACGAAAAAGTATATTTCAAGTATAGCAATAAATCTCTAGTAAATAATGGTTCAATTTGCATTATTCCCGGATTAGAGAAGATACATGTTGATATAAGAATGGGATCCTTCCAAAAATATTAGATTCAAAAAGTGATTTGTTCATTCGATATCTCTAGTAAAAACATTTTTTTTCCCATTAATAGTTATTTATGTAAAAATATTGTTTCAGACCAACAATATCCTACCTTTACTTGATAGATATTATTAGATAATTAATTCATAAATTATATCTGATATTGGATATTCAACTAAGACTCCTGCGTGATAATTACATCATATATTAGCCCTCTGATTACCACTGAGGATAACCACACATGTTTTATTCAAAAGTGGTGTTAGGACTTATCATTATCATAAGGGAAATCTGGAATATATATCTTAAACATTTAGGAAATAAGTTAAACCAGTGTCTGAACTAAACTCATAGTAAGCTTAGGATTTTTCTTCTTCATTTTTGAAATATGAAAAAAATGTAAAATATCTGTTTTTGTACCTAAAATAAGAAGATCATATGTCTACATCATATATGAGAATCAACTTTCAAGGCAATGCTATTTGAAATAAAAATATACAAGTCACTTCCTTTTATTAGGCCTTATCTTCCTCACATTACCACACTTTACCTTTTAGATTCTTATATTGGTTCTCTACTGAAAGTTATACTTCCATAATCATCATTGTTAGCCCGTAAGGGAAATGAGTGAGGTTGATAGATTATCTGACATTCCAATGATATTCCATACGTGTATTTGTGTGTGA
>NC_090738.1:61504010-61511510 GCF_036898095.1 Palaemon carinicauda
AAAGTTTTATAGACTTTTCTAAAGGAGAGGCGAGTGCGTACTTAATGGGAGTTTCATTTTATGAGGCAGTTACATGGGATGATTTCAAAGTTAGGCTACGTGCGGTCTATGTAGGTGAGGAAGCCTTAGATGTAGTTTTAACATTAAGAAATACACTTTATCAAGCCACTATGACTCGGCTTAATGTTATTAAGAGAGCAGCTCTCATAGCCGATAGGCTAAATGAGTATCAAGATATTTTAGGTAATTCCACCTGGGTAACTAGAGATAACATCTCCGTGAAAGATTTCTTACGATTAATGTATTTAACTTGCATGACACTTATGTTGCCTGAAGCTTTAGTGCGGTGTTTTGATAAAAAGTTAACGCCAGTAAGTATGGAATTGGATGTATATAAACAGATAAAGAAACATATGTTTAAGTGTCCTGATCTTGATCCCGTGTTTACACAAGATTTTGCAAAGTATGAAACTAATCCACAACAAGTAAACGTAGTTAATAATAGTCAAGTTATAGGAATGACGTGTTATAGTTCCAAACGTCAAGGTCACTTTATTGCGAACTACAGAACGAGATTCTGTTCATTACATAATAGTTCGACTCATTCATATAGTCAGTGCTACTCGCGTAAGACACAACAGAATACTAGAAATACACAGTCAATTCCACAGTCACTTCCATATGGAAATAAAAAGAAAAATCCTCAGTTCACTAAGAAGAAACAGCCAAACGTCAATGTAGTTAAAAATTTGAAACAAACAAATAGTTCTTCGAATAACGCTGATCCTGGGTCGTCAAACCAGAACTCGCAAGGTCAGACTAATTTTCAGAATATGCAGAGCAAAGCAAATGCCACATAATTAACTCCAGTGGGGAAGAGAGTGATGTTGGGTCAAGGTCATTCATGTCAACATCAGTAGTATTGAATAATCAATTTAATGTTTTATCAGATCATTGTGAGGCAATAGATTTTCCTATGAAACAAACGGGCGAATTAAATAAATCAGTGCATGCTCCCGTAGATATGCAACGAATTCACACAATAATAAGTCAAAATCAGTTACGACCAACATTATATGCTGTAAATTTAGAACACCGATCCTTTACATTATTTTTTGACTCTGGTAGTCCACGTAATATCATGGATTTGAGGACACATCATTTGTTGTTTTCGAACTTCCCAAAAGAAAAGTCCGGAGTAAGGCTCTCGGGTATAGGCAATAATGAATTAAATGTAATAGGTGTAACTCATGTTTAGTTCAAGGTCGGTAAGCGCACGTTTGCCAATACATTTGTTGTTGTACAAAACATTGTTATGTATCCAGCTGTAATTATAGGATACCCATCTATGGGCAATCAAAACATTATCTTAGCCCCTGCCAAGCATGGCGTGTATATCAAAGGAAAATTCTATAAGTTTTCTAATACCTTAAAATCAGTTTTGGATAAAAAGGAGACGACAAATAAAACAATGACGTACGTTGAAGAACCAATAACTTGTCTCACTAATAAAGAAATAATATACGCGACTCAACCGAATTCTCATTCACCCATAATATCATCTTGCACGCAATCTATCGAGCCGAACGTAACTTCGAATTTAATAGTGCAAATAAAGAAAATGTTACCGGGATCTGAAATATTAATCCTTTCCGACACTTTGAAAACTAATGGATTGTCTGTCACACAAGCTATTTATACAGTAGGCTCACATCAACAATGTAATATTGAAGTCTGTAATCATTTAAATACCACTTTAGTAATTCACAAAAATCAACATATCTTGGATGTAGAAGTTTATAAATATCGTATTCTTACCGTTGCTGAAATCAATCACGCTCAATCAGTTGCGGATGAATCACTTTTGCAATCTATTAAAAATAAAATCAGTAAAGACATTCAAGAAGAAGAAAATCAGTAGAAATTTTTTGGACTTTTAACTGAGTATTATGATGTTTTTTCCACTACAGATGGATCCTTAGGAAAAACAGATGTGATCGAGCATCAAATAAGGTTAAAGGACAAGCAAAAAATTATCTATGTATTCTCGTACAGACTCCCTATGATATTCCAGAATGAAATAAATGATGAAGTACGTAAAATGCTAGAAGAAGGAGTCATTAGGAAATTGAACAGCCCTTATAATTTTCCATTAATAGTTGTACCGAAAAAAGATCGAACATGGCGTATCTGCGTAGATTTCCGTCGCTTGAAAGAGGAAACAATCCCTTATCGATTCCCAGTGCCATGTACTTAAAGGCTTTCACCAGATATCATTAGAAGAAAATATTATTCCATACATAGCCTTCAGCACAGCCAGGGGACATTATGAATTGTTACGGATGCCTTTTGGTTTACGTTGTGCTCCCATAACATTTACAAGAATGATTAAAATAGTGTTTGGAGATTTTCTAGGGGATATATTGCATGCCTATATAGACGACCTTGTAATCTTTTCCAATACCTTAGAAGAACATC
This sequence comes from Palaemon carinicauda, assembly GCF_036898095.1. Taxonomy (NCBI): domain Eukaryota; kingdom Metazoa; phylum Arthropoda; class Malacostraca; order Decapoda; family Palaemonidae; genus Palaemon; species Palaemon carinicauda. The sequence continues at coordinate 61,506,489 of NC_090738.1, forward strand.
TACGTAAATTAGAACTAGTACTACAGAGACTAAGACAACATAACTTAAGGGTAAAGATTAGTAAGTGTGAATTTTTCAAAACAGGATTAGTCTATTTGGGTTTACGGTGTCAAGCCAAGGTCTTAAAGTAGTCCATGATAAGGTGTCGGCTATCCGTAACTTTCTGATACCTACTAATGTCAAGGGAATACAGCAATTTCTGGGTTGTAGTGGATATTACAGGCGTTTTATACGCAATTATTCAATAATAGCCGCTCCCTTAACTGATTTTACGAAGAAGGGCGTAGATTTCATATGGTCTGAGCAGCATCAACAGGCATTTAATACCTTGAAAGATGAACTGTGTAGTTCTCCTATCTTAAAATTTCCTGACTTCGGTAAGTAATTCTTCATTGCAACAGACGCCTCAGACTTAGGAGTAGGTGTGGTATTGCTTCAGCAATATGAAAAACAATTTTTCCCGATAGCTTTTTATGCTCGAAAACTGAGAACTTCCAAAAGTAAGTATGCAGTAATAGACAAAGAAGGGCTAGCTATTGTTAATTCACTAGTGCATTTTAAGTTCATAATATACGGTTATCCCGTTAAGGTTCTTACTGATTATAAACCACTAACATAGTTCTTTAAAGGCTTCAGCCACAGCCCCAAACGAACTCGGTGGCATTTGATCATTCAAGACTTTGGCGTGAGAATCGGGTATTTACAAGGGAAAGCAAATATCATTGCTGATGCATTATCACGCAACCCCGTGTCATCTTGTACAGAGCCTTTAGCTGAATCAATAGATATATCAACATCCATGCCTATTGTTAAAACTATATCTGAACAAGAAGATCTGGGCTGGAGTGCTGAATTATTACAGACTGAGCAGAGAAAAAATCAGAAATTAGAAAAAATTATAAATGCTTTGAAAGGCAATCATAAGGAAAAGGAATATATAAAGTATATGCAGCAGAATTATATAATCAAAGACAGTATTCTATATAGAACCGTCACAAGGAAAACCCGCAATACACCACATGTGACTAACGACCAGGTAGTCATACCAGTCTCACTTATATCCACTGTCCTAGATTGGTTGCATGCAAACCCATTGCATGGACACCCAGAGTTCTCATCGATGTCACAGAAAGCCAAATCAGTGTTTCATTGGCATACGAGGCTTACAGATATAAAAAAACACATAGCTAATTGTCGCACTTGTTAGGAAAACAAAGGGCACACGAAAACACCTGTTAGCCTAGGGGGCTTATCCCATGACCAATCAACCCTTTGAAAGGATACATTTAGATTTATTAACACGATTTTACCAGTCAGACAGAGGAAATAAGCACCTCTTAGTAACTGTAGATGCTTTGACTCGATATACAGAACTAATATCGCTTAAAACTAAAACTGCGATTGAATGCGCCAGGAAGTTTTACGAGTGTTACATTTGTAAACATGGAATTCCACATAAAATAATCTCAGACTCGGCTGGAGAATTTAATAATCAATTTCTTACCTCATTGTGTGAATTCCTTAGCATAAAGAAAATAAATACCATGATATATCACCCAGAGTCAAATGGGCTAGTGGAAAGAGCAAATAGGAAGGTTTTAAATATATTAAGAATAACACTAGGGGGATCAGACCCCAACTGGGATATTGCAATACCTGCGGTACTGAGTACTCTGAATCATTCATATCATATATCAATTAAAATGTCACCGCACGAGGCATTGTATGGTACCCCAGTTAGAACGCCTTTCCATGTATTAACGCCTACAACTAATTTATCAAATCCTTTAAAAAAACGTATAAATGCAAGCAAAAGTCGTTCTGATATCCTTTGAAAGGATTTAGAAGAATCATAAATCATAATGAAATGGAATCATGATAAAATAGCGAAGCCAACTAAAACATATACCGTGGGTGATAATGTATACATACAGGTAAATGTATGTAAAGGACTCAATTATAAACTAACACTTAAGTTTGAAGGCCCATTTAACCTTTTGGAAACATTAACAGCCAATAGGTTTAGAGTTCAAAACGTATCCCAACCCACAGATGAGAGAATCGTACCATTGGCTCACATAAGAATTCAAAATAAGAGGGAGAGAAGTGAGGGAAAGATTTTTTATTTTTTTTTTTGTGAACATTATATGTTAAAAGTTTTTCTTCTTAACACAGGAGTAATTACATATATTTTTCTCATTACAGGTTTCCAAGATGAGGTTTTTATTGTTAAGAGTGATTTTGTTCGCTCAGACATTTTTCTCGTGTGGGATGAGGTCTAAAACTAAAAGTATAGATTTTAAATATTGCACTATAGTAGAAAGACAAGAAGACGTTTTTATTACATCAAGTAACGTAGTTGTTGAAGTACGTATGCAAGCAATTTTTCTCCCAGAGAATGATGTCACTAGCTTAAAGAGCGCCATTTCAAGGTTTGCTGTTTCATTAAGTGAAATGCATAGAAGACACTTTCCTTTTAATACAGAGAGTTCGCTTGCATCAACACTAAAAGTTGCAGAGATGCTATCCGACAACTTACAAAATAAGACTTACGAGGCAGAATCTTTGGCTCGTGACCTTTTGATGTGGACATTAAGACACGATAATCTTGAGAAACGTAACCCGTTTATTTTTGCTGCACTAAACATCTTTGGTTCTATTGCAAGTTTAAGCTTAAGAATTTCCAATTGTCTTAAGATTAGTAATCAAAATAAGAAAATTAAGTTTTTGACTCATGAAAATGAATTGATTATGTCAGAACTAAAGGATCAGTTAGCTTCAATCAATCAAATTATGAGTTTGGTAAACGAACATTCTAGTAATATCAGTCAGATTATGGAAGTACAAGATTTGTTGCCAACGTTAACGTATGATTCAAAAATAGATCATATATATAATAGAATTGCACATTTCATTGAGATATCAAAAGACTATGTGGAAGCTATCACGTTAGCGACTAAAGGTGTACTGTCACCGCATTTGTTGCCAATAAGAGACTTAACGTTAATTGTGGAGAACGACGGGAGAAATTAGGTTATGTTCCTTTGTTAGACGCACGTAGGTTAGAACTTTATTTCAGCCTAATTACAGTAAGCGTTGAAAATCACAAGATTATGATTACAATTCCCTTTGATTCTTCCGATGCCTGGCAATCTTACAAGATATCACCATTTCCGACTTTCATAACAAACCACTCAAATCCAGTAATATCCAGTTTGACACGACACGTATTGATTTCCCCAGACAAGGAAACATATACGGTCATTAAAGACTTAAATCAATTAACTCACTGTTCAGACGCAATGAATAAAAAAATATGTACAGCTGACTCCTTTGAATTCCATGAAAACTCAATGGATTCATGAGAGTTAGGTGTAGTGCTAGACGGTGCTCTCTCCCATACACATGAAAATTGTCTGAAAAAGCTTTATCCCTTTGACGATAATAAGTTAAATTGCAGACTGAACAATGGCTCGTGGATACGATACGACAAGGCCGGCTTCAATGTATCATGCCCGGACGGATCCACGTCCTATTCCCAAATCTTCGTTGCAACAGATGGTTGTATGGGTACGTCCCCGAATTACATTGTCATATAAAATCAAGACTAATTTCAGAGAATGGGCCTACTTCGCGAACTTCACGTGGTCGACTACAATTCCATCTTTACCTCTCCCATACAATGCACGTGTGGCTAAGCGGTTGATGAAATTAACCGAGATGGACACCCGACACCGACTTATGCAGACCGTCGTTTCTACGTGTTACTAGCAGCAACCAGCGTTACGGTGATGATATTTATCGCCGTTAACATCCATTTTTGGCGTAGGTTAAAGAAGAATAAATTGGAGCTCAAACAGAACGTTTTGCCATGTCCAGACAAAACTCCTTATCTAATTCTATTTAAAGCCGTTTGAAAAGGCCCCTTCATTCGCTCAAAGGAGTAAAAATTGTCTTGGAGAAGTGTTGTGCACGAAAAGCAGTTTGTACGCTAGTAATATGTAGTTGAAGAGACTATAGAACATAGCCATTTAAAAAAACATTTAAAAAAACATTTAAATAAATAAATAATTTTTTGGGCACCTAATAATATATATAAGCCCTAAATGTTAAAATAAAGAATCTATGGGCGTCTAATAAAATATATAAGCCCTATATACAAAAATAATATATATATATATATATATATATATATATATACAAAACCGTGATGCGTGTGCGTACCAGGAATTTATGTTTTTGCACTAAAATTGTATCTTTATAAAGGTAACAAATATTTTTATTAGTTACTATATTATAATAATCTATATTTTTGACAAAGGTAACAACTATTCTTTAACAAAGTTACCGAATCATAAGTATATCAGTATTTTTTTCTGTTGGTACCATATAATCGTTTGCTAGCAAAATAGCATATATGTGATCTGTATTTATCATGCATATTTTCTTTGTTTGACAATATCTGTTAAGTATGCATTATTATTATTTCTAATGTGCCTTTTTGAACATTCATCCTCATTTGCTTATGGCTAAAGTTAAAGATAAAAAAGAAAAAAAAATATATATATCCAGTCACACTCATAGTAAACATATTTTTAACGTATTCAATAAATTGACGGTAGCTGACCGAGGTAATGTAATATATATATAATAACATGTTTGAAACACATGACCTAAGAAGTCACTGTGGAAGTAGGAGAGTGTGAGAAATGCCATAGTCATGTCATAAATAGGATGCGAATGCCAAACCCCAGCAATGTAACATTTTTCATGAAGAATAAACACAACTAAGCCGTGAGAAAGAATTGTCTCTGAGAACGGGACTAAGTACCTTCCGGTATTAATGTTGTGTTTACAATAAATCATTAAGTGCTAAGATAACTAAAAAAACTTTAACATCAACATGGATATTTGTAGTAGTTCTTACTGAGATGTCATACAGAATTGTCAGCCAATCAAACCATCTATACTCCTGTGATGAAGATGTTAATAACTGTTTTTAATGAATAGACTATTTAAAAG
>NC_090738.1:61514010-61516510 GCF_036898095.1 Palaemon carinicauda
AAATGACCGAATTAGCCTCCATATGCGAAGATAAAATTTAGGCTTTAGTAAGCCCCTTTTGTAAAAAAAAATAAATTGCCTTTCATTGCATTTGCATAGATAAAAATTAAAACAGAGCAGGAAACCTACAGCTGAAGCCAAAGGATAATAGTTAATATAAAATCCAATAATGAAACAGTTTTGAATAGGAAGAGAACTCTTATATTCATCAACCTCACCAATTACATTTCAGTCTCCTATTTCCCAGAAGGACGTAGACATCCTGGATTGAAATGGATTTTCTTTCAGGAATTCTCTCTAATCTGATTCGCCTGATAAGGCTTCCATCTATTCACTGCCCGCTGCTGATGATTGAATTGGCTATCCTTGAATCACGGACGTCTTCATTTGAATCTTTGATTCAGCAATGGGATTTTCTTGCAATGAAGGAAATGAATCCTAATCATCATAAAATGGAAGATGTAGAGAAAATTAAATTTCGTATTAGGTATGTGATTACATATGAGTTGCATGTTTGTATTACATTTAGCAGTTTTCCCATGTGATACAATAGGAATTTATACACCATGTAAACATTTTATTTGCTACGATGATTAAGATATATGTAGGGAATCTTAGATCTAAAAATATTAAATCATGGCACTATAACTGTTCACTGGCTACTTACCTCTTGGTAAGAGTAGAAGAGACTCTTCAGCTATGGTAAGCAGCTCTTCTATGGAGAAGGACAATCCAAAATCAAACCATTGTTCTCTAGTCTTAGATAGAACCATAGCCTCTCTACCATAGTCTTCCACTGGCTTAGTTTAGAGATCCCTTGATTGAAGATACTCTTGAGAAACTATTGTATTTTGTTTCTCATCCTCTTGTTATTTTGAATATTTCATCCTCTTGTTATTATGAAGTTTTTAGTTTATATATGAAAGATTTATTTTAATATTATTATTGCTCTTAAACTTGTCTTGTAGTTTTTCTAGTCACCTTTCTTCACTGAGCTATTTTCACTGTTAGAGCCCTTGAGTAATAGCATCCTGGTTTTCCAATTAAGGGGGTAGTTTACCAAGTAATAAGATAGAATAATAATATCTGTTTAAAGTATATTACGGAGACTCGCATAAATTTGAAATATTCTGTATAAATCTATATATTTATTAACCTGATGGAATGGCAATTAATTTAAACAGACTTTAAAGTAATTACTATATTTATTTCTCTTTCATAGAATGATATTTGTTAAGCGTATATAAGGAGATTAACATATAGGATAATCTCATATATATAAAAGCACATGAAAAATCACATAAATATACACAAGTATAGTCAAATACCTATATGCACATACACACATATCTCGTTCAGAGAATGCAGTAATAGCAGTCAAGGCATTTTCAACTTGGACCACAGCCAATCATAGCATCCTAAGGTGTTCTCTGGATATCAGAATGGACCACTTTGTTTTCCATGAACTGCAAAAATAAACCTGTGGCTCCATGAAGTAGATTATTCATTTTACATCCAATTTGTTGACATATTTTCAATATCTATATTTTTCCTCTTAACACATACATTTACTTTGACCAAGTTCCGGTTTACCACGTACGATCTTAGCCTTAGGCCACGTGATTTTCAAGTCGTCTATGAGTTTGTTACAGAATTTCCTGCTGTTTTCGGAAAATAAAATTTGTGGAGCACAAAATATTAAAATATAACGAGCAAATGCTTGGCAACATCTTCTGCCCTATTTGTTTGAAGGGCTCTTAAAACACAAACTTTGTTGGGTTGTCTTGTTAAAATGAAACAAATATATAGTTTTAGTCATGTTGACATTGACGATTTATAAGGTCTACCTTACATCTTGAATTTAAATGTAAAATACCATGGGTTCAACCACAATGCTTTGTTTCTCTTGTTTCGTTTTGGTTGGTAAGGTTAGCAAAAAAATAAAAGTAAATTTATTTCCTCCCAAATAATATATTTAGATAAACGATTAGATTTTTATATCATACGGTCTCTAACCCCATACCATAATAATATAGGTTTCGTATGTTTAGCATCTATACCCGTGAAAATTAATTTTTCTATTCCTCAATCTTCATATAACTAGTAGTATTTAGTTAACCTGAAGTCAGGTGGAACTATTTTGTCTTTCATTTGAACATCCGTTACTTGTGCTATCAAACTTAACAGATTTTCACCAAATAACACAAAATCGGTAATTTAACAATGATTGAAACACTTCTAGCGTTACGTCCTGTCTTTCTCTCTTTTGATTTTTCATGCCCATGAACTAATTTTCAATATAAAATCCGTAAATATTTGCACGTTTGAATTATAAAAAAGGTATCATACTCTATTTGACAATTGGTAATACTCTAAGTGGAATGTGAAATGCATAGTAATTGATTTTAACAACGTTCATGAACTCTCTTTTAAACTTTAACGATGTAGTATTGGTTAAAATGGGAAATAGCTAGTAAAATAGACGTTATTTGATTCAACA
>NC_090738.1:61532138-61534638 GCF_036898095.1 Palaemon carinicauda
ATATATATATATATATATATATATATATATATATATCAATATATATATATATATATATATATATATATATATATACATATATATATATATATATATATATATATATATATATATATATATATATATATATATATATATATATATATATATATATATATAAATAGATACATATATAATAATAGTAATAATAATAATAATAAGAATAATAATAATGATAATAATAATAGTAATAATAATAATAATAATAATAATAATAATAATAATAATGATAATAATAATTATAATTGGAAAAAATAGAAAATTAATTACAAAAAAGAAGCAGCAAACAAAAATATAGAAATTAATACCGCGTGATATGTTTTTTTTATCGGAGTTTATTTTGTACAGTGGCAAAAATCACATTCCTTCATTTTCTTTGGTTAATTGAGAATGACAAGCCAAAACGTTTATTCTTGTCTATGCCAGAGGAAAAAAAATGAAGGAAAATTAAAGTAGATAAAGATTTTTCTAGAAGAAAAAAGTCAGTTAATTACATCTGATCATTTGTTATAAAAAGGACAAATTGCTATGGCGTGAGTGTAAAGTACATTGTATATAGTGTTTTTCCAGAAAGTATAAGAGGCAATTTAAGACTATTAAATCCTCTTTTATTACAATATAACACCTTTTGGAATGTAGAGTAATACAATGCGTTTGATTAGTTGTCGTGCATTAAAACTCGTGCAATTTTTTACAAAATGAGACATTTGATATGACTTCCTGATTACCTGAATGGAGGATATTAATTCAAGTATTCTTTATAAGTTAGAAAAGTCTCATTTCCTTTTTCTTTTTGTACCTTGAATATAAATACAATATAATTCCAGAAATAAGCTCATAAAACAACGTTCGGAGCATTTTGAAAGCCTTTATAACAATTGGTTAATATTCATAAATACAGAAGGCATATAAGATGAACTTCATGATACATAAAGATTAAATACCATAAGCTTACTTTTGGTGATAAAGAGTCTAAGAGTCTCATTTCAATCTATTTAGTGAAATGTGATATAAAAATGTTTACCCCATCTTTACTTATAAAAGTATTAAGTATGCAAGAGAGAGAGAGAGAGAGAGAGAGAGAGAGAGAGAGAGAGAGAGAGAGAGAGAGAGAGAGAGAGAGAGAGTCCAGTGTTCAAACTTTTATTGAATTTTTTCTCTAAACTGGGAAAAATGTAGTACTACTAGTAGTAGTAGTAGTAGTAGTAGTAGCAGTAGTAGTAGTAGTAGTAGTAGTACTTAAAGAATGATAATTGTATTAAAAAGATTCAATGTACTCCTATGAAAAGTTTCTTGAAATAAATAGATTTCTGATTAAACAAAAACTGCAATGAGAGAGAGAGAGAGAGAGAGAGAGAGAGAGAGAGAGAGAGAGAGAGAGAGAGAGAGAGAGATTCAAAATATTGGATTGTCACTTGGACAATTTAAAACAAATTCCATCTAATTCACAGATTTTCTTACTATAAAAATTATTCAGGTTTATTTTTAACTGAATCTGAGTATTCATTGCATAGATATAACAATAGAACAATCATATATTTTGTCTAGCTTGTATTTTTTTTTATATCAAATTAAAGATTAAAAATTTTCTGCATCAAACAAAAAGGAAAATCATTTAGGCTCCAGTATTTCATTTACATATGAAATTAGCTTATAATTTAAAATTCAAATTGTGAGGAAAAAATATCTTTCGATTGCGAATATATTAATTAGTAATATGATGCGTTTCGCGTGGATACATTTAATCACATTTTAGTCAGTATATGATTTATAAAAAAAAAACAAAAAAAAAACAAGTATGACAGATTTTTTGTTGTGTGAGAATACACGAATAAAGTTTCATCAGAAAATAACAAATAAAGGAGTATATCTATGATATTTTACACAAAAGAACAAAAATAATGAATTGAAAGAAATAGAAAACGAACAAATTCTGTCATCATTTAAAATATATAAAAAGATAACTTGTAAAAAGGAGAATATATCCCTATAAAAAAAAAGTTAAGATCCAAGGCATAAGGTGAGGTTCTATAATAAATACTTTGATAACATAGAATATAAATTTATGAACTAAAGTGAAGTAAATAAATACAAGCACAGCTAAAGTTTGCCTAGAAACTACCCAAGGTATTTTTTCACTGACTTACTATAGATACTATAAAATTTAAATGTTTTACTAATTTAAGAGAAATTACGATTTGTCACTGCAAACACACAAAAGATTCTCTTCTCTTAAGATAAAAAAAATATATTTAATTATCCTTAATGCAAAACAAAATACCATTTTCTCTCTGAGTAAGTAAAATGTTTAAAGAATTTTACTTCGTTTAGTTTATTCTGAAATTCAACATTAATTCACATATCCTTTATTAATGCTTGTTTTTGTTCTCATTCTCAATTTATAACTTAATTGTAATTCATATAGTTATTGAATTTTTTACTGATTTCTATATTTTTTTTC
>NC_090738.1:61557138-61564638 GCF_036898095.1 Palaemon carinicauda
CATCATACCCAACACCTTTCGAACTTCTCGGACATTGCACGGTCTCTTTAAATTAGATATAGCCTCGACGTTAGCCTGTTTTGGTGCTATATGACCCAGACCAACCTCATGACCCAGATACACAACTTTAGCCTTACCAAATTCGCATTTAGCGAGGTTAATGACTAAACCCGCAGCACGGAGAGCTTCAAAAACTTTACGTAATCTGAGTAAATGAGTTTTCCAATCATTACTGTGGACAACAAGATCATCAATGTAAATCTCAGTACCTTCTAATCCACAGACCACACGGTTCATTAATCTTTGAAAAGTACAAGCAGCATTCCTCATCCCAAAAGGCATGACCTTGCATTCATACAAGCCGAATGGGGTGACAAATGCTGAAATCTCTCTTGCTCGATTGGACAAAGGAACTTGCCAGTAGCCTTTGAGCAAATCCAATTTTGTGATATACTTTGCTGAACCAATGCGGTCTATGCAGTCGTCAATTCTAGGAAGGGGAAAGGAATCATTTTTAGTATGCGTATTAACTTTGCGATAGTCCACACACATCCGATACTGTCCATCGGATTTCTTCACCAATACTATAGGGGAACTCCAAGGACTAACAGAAGGTTGTATCAAATCATGCTTCAACATATATTCTATTTCCTTATTGACTATATCCATTTTAGTGGGATTTAGTCTATAAGGGCTTTGTTTAATTGGTGAAGCTTCTCCTACTACCACATCATGTTCAATTAAACTAGTCAATCCGGGAGAGTCTCTAACCAAATCTGAAAAAGAATGAATTAAACCTTCCATTTCCCTTCTTTGATTTAGATCAAGATGCTTCAGATGCTCATCCAACCCATCCAAACATTGCACATTCTTAGATAGAGCATCCGAAGGTACTTGATTAATTATTTCCTCAGATCCATCAGGAAGCACCTCTGCCACCAAAGAAATCGAATCATACCCGGTTTCCAAAGTATCAGATCTACTAGAGACATAAGGTTTCAGTCGGTTAATGTGAAAAATTCGACACTTTCGTTTGGTCCCGGGAGCTTCTATTTCATAATTAAGATCGGATAACTTCCTCAACACCTTCCAAGGCCCCTTATACCTGGGTTCAAGGAAGTTATCCGAATCAGTACCCAACACCAAAACTAATTCCCCAGGCTCAAACGACCGTGCTCGAGTTTTCTTGTCATAATTACTTTTCATAGCAGCCTGAGAGTTAGCTAAATTTTCTCTAGCAAACTTCCAGGCGCTAGAAAGTTTTTCTTTAAGGTTATCAACAAATTCACCCACGTTCGTTTCCTTTATTTGATCGGACTCCAAAATTTCATATAGAATTTCTAAAGGACCCCGTATTTTATGTCCAAAGACTAACTCAAAAGGAGCCACGCCCGTGGATGAATTTGGATGACTCCTAAGAGCAAAGAGAGCAAAAGGAAGACCCTTATCCCATTCCTCTCCATGCTCATAGCAAAATCTCCTTAAAATTGATTTAAGAGTCTGATGGAATCTTTCCACCACTCCCTGACTCTCTGGATGGTAAGGAACACTAGTAGTGTGCAGAATGGCCAGACCTGCACACTTACTTCGAAATTCCTTACTAGTAAAATTAGTTCCACAATCAGTTTGTATCTTACGAGGGATTCCATACCTCGAAAAGAAAATTACCAACTGGTCAAAAACAGCCTTAGATGTGATTTTCTTCATGGGAATGGCTTCGGGAAATCGCGATGCCCGATCCATCACAGTCAGTAAATATATAAAACCTGTTTTAGTTTTAGGCAGGGGACCTACTATATCAACTACTAGCTCACTAAATGGCTCGCCAATAGCTGGTATAGGATATAAAGGTGCTTTTACAATTGTCTGATTAGGTTTACCTACCACTTGGCACACTGGACATTCTTTCACATATTGTTTTACTGACGATTTCATTCCTGGCCACCAAAAACATTTAGCCAACCGACGGAACGTCTTCCAGACACCAAAATGACCAGAGAATGCATCATCATGAGATATATTTAATATTTGTCTCTGAAAGTGAGAAGGCACCACTATTTGCTCAATACGAGATACTTGGGGATCATTAGCAACCAGGGGACGACTCACCCTATATAACAGGCCCTTTTTTACCCAGAATCGAGGCTTTGTCAAGTCAGACGTATCACCCAAATTAAAATTATACTCTCTTTTCTGGGCTTCAATAAAAGCTGTTCGATCCCAATCTGGAATTATATTATCACTACTTACTACATTACTTACTACTGACCCGGGTCTTCCTACATCTACGTCTACCTCTAAACTACTCAAATTTAACTCTTCATCATTATTTAGTAAGTCTGCAGCTCTTGCTGCCGCTCTAGTGGTAACCGCCACTGGACACTTATTGATTGACAATATTGGAAATAATTCCTGGCCATCACTATTAACCATATCATTTCCTAATATGCCATCAATACCAGCTATAGGAAGACTCTCAACAACGGCCAACTCGATCTTTCCATAATACCCAGGGAATGACAACATTACCTCTGCTAAAGGAGCCGAAACTATTGTGTTCGGGAAACCTCCCAGAACAATAAAGTTCCCGGAATACTTCACCAAACCCTTCAAACTGCTTTCCAGCACTAACGAACGAGCAGACCCTGTATCTCTCAAGAACTTAACATCAATAATGACAGAATTATATATTACTTTACCAGGCCATATGTATTTATCATACTTCAGTCATTCCTGTGGATTATTATTTCCATCCCCAGGCGTACAATTACTACCACTATCACTACTAATTATGGGTAATTTTACGTCAGGAGATGTACTTGGCATTAAAGCCACAGGATTATTTTTTTGAAGATAATCTGTTCTGGCTTGACATTGAGCTTGGAAATGACCGGGTTTCTTACACCAGAAACAAGTCTTCACATTATTGTTTCTCGTTCCAGTACTACCTCCATTGGAAAATACACGAGTACCAGGTTTACCCGTGAATCTTCCATTGTTACTAGCATGGAAATTATTTTGAACCACTGAATTCTTAGGCTTATTATTATCACCTCTTACTCCTTTATGAAAATTCGCTGACTCTACTACATTATTACTTTTATCTTTGCTGACGAAATTGCCGGAACCTGTTCTATGAGTCAAGACAAATTCGTCAGCCACTTGAGCTGCCTTACCTAAATTAGTGACCTTCACTTCTTCCAAATAAATTCTTAGTTCTTTGGAGCAAGATTTCTTAAACTCCTCCAAAAGCATTAGTTCTCTCAAGGAAGAAAAAGTGACAACTTGACGACTTTTCAACCAGTCGTCAAACTGTTCCTCCTTGAACCTGGCAAATTCTACATACGATAAGGAAGGATGTTTATTAAAATTTCTAAACTTTAATCTGTATGCCTCAGGGACCAAATCATACGCTTTTAAAATTAGTGCCTTTACCTTGTGATAATCCCTGGCTATCCCTTCCTCCAAGGCATTATATACCCTGATTGCCTTGCCTACCAATTTACACTGGATTAGCACCGTCCACATCTCTTGTGGCCAAGACAATCGTGTAGACACCCTCTCAAAGGCCTTGAAGAATTCTGGAACATTTCTTTCATCGAAAATGGGGACCAATTTTAATGCAGCCCCAATATTAAACCTTTCAGGCTGGCTACCTCGTGGGGTACTAAATTGGTTTGGAGCCCCCTGTAACCTAGCCATTTCCAAATTAATGTTGGCCATCTCTATCTCATGCCTCCTCACCCTCTCGTTCTCCGCATGTTCCAATTTCAACAACTCTATCCTTTTACAAATTAAGTCATATTCCTGAATTTCCTTGGAATTAGAATTTACAGGAACAGTAGGAACTGCTGGCCCTAAATTCTCTTCAGACAAGAAAGGGTTTGTGGATATATTTCCCTTTGGCAGCAAATTAGCCGGACCTTCATAAATAACTCCAGTCTGAGGAGGATCATCAAATAACGAAAAACCTGCACCACCACTAATGCCATTATCATCTGCAACTACCCTATCATCATTTCCTAATTCACTACCTCTATCACTAATATTTTCACCAAGTAACCCTTCAGCCTCAGCCAAACCTTGCATGACACAGTTCTTTACCATTATAAGCAATTTCCTCTTTGTATCAGTCCCTTTGAAAGGAATACCCAACCATCTAGCACAACTAACCAGATATTCCTTACCTAATATTGGTAAATGACTAATACAGTCGGCTGACCCTAAGAACTCTGCAGGACTAAACACAAAGTCTTCTAAATTAGCCATAGTGATAGGAGGGAAAGGTATTTCCAAAAGAAAAAATAAATACTATAACCCCCACTGAGGAGCGTTCCAAAGTCCCAACTACTGTGTACACCCGAGCGCAAATCCTGGCAAGGTCGCCAGATTGTTATGGCCGTATTTATGGCCGTAATTTCAAGGGTTCTTTTTATTCAGAATTTGCGGTCAGTAAAAATGTAACACAGCAACTCGGGAACAAAAGAACAAACACCTCAATAAAAGTTACAATATTTATTTACAAACAAAACAAATATAAGTCATGGTTGGTAATGATAATAAACAAAATTAATGAATGTACAAATAGAGGGAAAACCAACCTTAAGATCTTTAAAAGATCACCTACAACTAAGTTAATCCCTAGGCTAAGAAATAGGAAGATTTTAAATACAACATTTCAGGCAGCTACCTTTCAAAATCACTGGCCAGAAAACTAACCTAACAAACTAAGATAGGTAGAAGGAAGAAAGAGAACATAAGTGGGAAACTTAATATAACTCCTACCTAGCACAAACAAACTAACTTAAACGTTAAACTTAACTTAATAAACAATGAATTATGAAAATAATTATCTTACAAAATACACAAAAGGAATCTTCACAAAAACCTCGGTAGATTGTCCCATCAGGCCATACAAGGTCCAGAAGACCGTACTGCAAACAAGGGCGTGCACACCTACAGGTACTCGGCGATCCACGATCGTCGTAAATAACAATAAAAATATCTCATACCTGTAGTATGCCGCCCTACGTATCTCCACGAGTTCCAAGAACTCACTGACGCTGATGAGCAGGTCAACTAAATCAAGCTGCAATGCCCGAAGGCAATCCAAAATGCCACAGGAACGCCAAGGGTGGTAGCCTCCGAGAATCCGGGACTTCAACGGATCTCGCACGTCGCAAACCGCCCCGTTCTCGGTAGAAACGGGCCAACTCGTTCGCAAATCCTCCGACGAACGAGGGAAGGGACGTGGCTGATGAATGTCGCGGGTGACAAACACCAGCGACCACAGACAAAGTAGCGAAGGAAGTGCTTCAAAAAAACTCCAAAGGTCACCAAGATGAAGTGGCAGAGCGTCAGACTGTGAGTAGGAACTCGAACTAACTCTGTCACTTATCACCACCATCCGATCAAGCCTTTCACTCGAGTCAACACAGCTCATAGGAGAGAAAAACAGCAATCGTTAATAAGGCACTTCAGTAGTTCACTAATACCGGGGGAGAAGGTGGTAAACAAAAACAAAACTGAGAAGTCATATGACTCTCTACAGAGTTCATCAAACTAAAAATGACGCTGGCTTATTAATAAACTAAAAAAAGATCAAAAGGTTGGAAAAGTATTAACAACTTATAATCAAATTATAATGAATTTACTTTAATCTAATAGTATGTATGTGATTTTGAGATGGTAACAAAAAACCTTTCCTATTTTCCTACTTTTCCCTTTCCCACCTTTTCACCCTCATTATTCCAAGTTATGATAATTCACCCTAATTAAAGATTCAGTTCACCTGATTAAAACTTGTTTTTCCCACATGAAAGGAAAACCTCAGTTTGGTTCGGACTTCGACCCGCGGGTTTAATCTCATTTTACGGAGTTCAGAAATTCCTGCAGCAGTTTTTAGGTGATGCTGATTCGCTTGACCCTTTCATAAGTTTTATTTTGATTTTTGACAATTACATGGTTTTTTTTTTACCTGCCAAATGAGTTTAATAGGGAATATATCAATCTATTTTCTATATATTCATGACTTTTGAGTTCATAATTTTCTTACCTGATAATGGATGGTCTCTCAGTCTTATTATTATTATTATTATTATTATTATTATTATTATTATTATTATTATTATTATTATTATTATTATTATTATTATTATTATTATTATTATTATTATTATTATCATTATTATTATTATTATTATTATTTCCCTTTTAGTAATATACTAATGCACTACAATACATCCAATTTACGAAAAAGTATATTTCCAGTATAGCAATAAATCTGTAGTAAATAGTGGTTCAATTTGCATTATTCCCAAATTACAGAAGATATAATATTCATTACTGTCATACATACATGTTAATATAACAATGGTATCCTTCCAAAAATATTAAATTCAAAAAGTTATTTGTTCATTGGATATCTATAGTAAAAAACATTTTTATCCATTAACAGTTATTTGTGTAAAAATATTCTTTCAGACCAATAATATCCTATCATTACTTGATAGATATAATTAGATAATTATTTCATAAATGATATCTGATATTGGATATTCAACTAAGACGCCTTCGTGATAATTACATCATTTATTAGCTCTTCGATATCTTAAACATTTAGGAAATAAGTTAAACCAGTGTCTGAACTAAACTCATGGTAGGCTTAGGAATTTTGTTTTTAATTTTTAGAATATGAAAGAAATGTGAAATATTTGTTCTCGTACCTAGAATAGGAAGATCACATGTCTACATCATATGTGAGAATCAACTCGCAAGGCAATGCTATTTTAAATAAAAATATACAAGTCCCTTCCTTTTATTAGGCCTTATCTTCCTCACATTACCACGCTTTACCTTTTTAATTCTTATATTGGTTCTCTACTGAAAGTTATACTGATTCCATAAGCTTTGTTGTCAGCCCGTAAGGGAAATGAGTGAGGTTGGTGGATTGTCTGACATTCCTATGATATTCTATACGTGTGTGTGTGTGTGTGTGTGTGTGTGTGTGTCTGGAACATTGTTGCATTCTTCCATGCAAAACTGGCTCTGTACCCTCAGGAAGTTCGCAAGAGAAGTAAATTTCCAGGGGTTTACAGAGGAAACAGGACAGAATATGATGATGTTGATTATATGTGCGAAGCAGCAACGGGATTGGATATGTAGCAAAGACGGCACCTCTCTCTCTCTCTCTCTCTCTCTCTCTCTCTCTCTCTCTCTCTCTCTCTCTCTCTCTCTCTCTCTCTCTCTCTCTCTCTCTCTCTCTACTTTGAAACGAGGGTTGTTTATATGCATGAGAGCAGAAATTTATGGAGTGTTCCTTTTGACAATTCTTATTAAGATTATTAGGAACTGATCCAATTATTTTTCACAAGTTTTTATAAACTAACCAAAGGTTTTGACATCTAATATATTTACAGACAATACGAAAAATCAGTAAATTAGACCATTTTCTATCTTATATTTTATCTCACATTCTATCAGTTTATGTGATACCGGAAA
>NC_090738.1:61569638-61583890 GCF_036898095.1 Palaemon carinicauda
TAAAAAGTAAGAAGATTACTATCATCTTAAAAAGGAAAGTCTATGATCAGTGTATCCTCCCCACTGTCACCTATGGGGCCGAAACTTGGAATTTAACAAAAAAGCTTTCCCTTAAATTACGAACGATGCAGAGGGCACATGAGAGAATTATGCTAAATCTAACATGGAAGGATAGAAAAACAGCTAAATGGATACGTCAAAAAACTAAAGTAATGAATATCCTTGAAACCATTAGCAAGCTCAAATGGAACTGGGCGGGGCACATTGCCAGGATGACAGACAACCGATGGACATCACGATCAACCTTCTGGACACCCCGAGGATACACAAGAAACCGAGGAAGACAAAAACCCGCTGGCGAGATGGCTTAGACCAACATAAGCAACAGTGGCACAGAATAGCTTGCAATAGAAATCTGTGGAGGAACCTGGGGAAGGCCTACATCCAACAAAGGACTTTTGAAGGCTGAAATGATGATGATGATGATGATGATATATATAGATATGTATGTATATATATATATATATATATATATATATATATATATATATATATATATATATATATATGTATATATATATATATATATATATATATATATATATATGTTCACATATATATATATATATATATATATATATATATATATATATATATATATATATATATATATATAAATATATATATATATATATATATATACATATATATATATATATATATATATATATATATATATATATATATATATATATATATATCCAGACACTTGCTCTTTATTATGTAGAGGTGACTGCCTTGAAACAACTATATATCTACATCGCAAAAATCCTACCATAAAGAGTAACTACAACAACTTAGGTTTTTTTTTTTTAATATAATTGATGATATAAAGCTTTGTAAATAATATAATTATTTCTTTCTTTTAATTTAAAGCATCTGAAGAGAACTAGTCACTATTTGCCTTATGGCGATAGGATAACAAATGAGTTTCGTCGGGAATTCTTGGAATATATTCTATGGAAAGTAAGAGAACTATATCTAGCTTAAAATAAACATGGCATTATGAGGAAGATGGTTCTTGGTGAGATATAAATGATTCTAGGAGGTGGGAATTCTTTCATGCGGCATTTTCTATAAGATTTTAGAGATGGGCAACAGAAAAATATTTTTGACTCCGGTTAACATATTTTAGTCGCTGGGAAAATTTTTCCTCTTTTATACAATTCTTAGATAAAATGATTCATTAGAAATTGATTTGTAATTATAAGACTATTTTCCCCATCATTTATATGTTTATATATATATATATATATATATATATATATATATATATATATATATATATATATATATATATATATATATATATATATATATATATATATATATATATATATATATATATATATATATATATATATATATAAATACCCCCCACAAATAACTATATAAGCAACCATACACACACAAATATATATATACATATATATATATATATATATATATATATATATATATATATATATATATATATATATATATATATATATATATATATATTCAAATAAGCCATATATATTTTTGATATATTAATGTCTGGATTCTCTTAACGACCTCGGGATCAGAGCCCCAGGCGAAATCACACAAAGACAAGAGCTTGGCTCCGGCCGGGAATCGAACCCTGGTCGGCAAGCTTATATAGACAGTGACTAACCCACTTGGCCACGAAGAAAGATAAAAGTCAATGACAATTCTACTGTACTTATACCTGTCGAATTCAGGTATTTTGTACTTAGAATTGAAATCAACCTATCTTCACCATCGTAGCTAATTGGTAGTTTGTTACTTGGCATTCAATTAATGATAAATTTTGCACATTTTTACGTGTTTTTCATATTCAAATAAGCCATATATATTTTTGATATATTAATGTCTGGATTCTCTTAACGACCTCGGGATCAGAGCCCCAGGCGAAATCACACAAAGACAAGAGCTTGGCTCCGGCCGGGAATCGAACCCTGGTCGGCAAGCTTATATAGACAGTGACTAACCCACTTGGCCACGAAGAAAGATAGAAGTCAATGACAATTCTACTGTACTTATACCTGTCGAATTCAGGTATTTTGTACTTAGAATTGAAATCAACGCATCTTCACCATCGTAGCTAATTGGTAGTTTGTTACTTGGCATTCAATTAATGATAAATTTTGCACATTTTTACGTGTTTTTCATATTCAAATAAGCCATATATATTTTTGATATATTAATGTCTGGATTCTCTTAACGACCTCGGGATCAGAGCCCCAGGCGAAATCACACAAAGACAAGAGCTTGGCTCCGTCCGGGAATCGAACCCTGGTCGGCAAGCTTATATAGACAGTGACTAACCCACTTGGCCACGAAGAAAGATAAAAGTCAATGACAATTCTACTGTACTTATACCTGTCGAATTCAGGTATTTTGTACTTAGAATTGAAATCAACCCATCTTCACCATCGTAGCTAATTGGTAGTTTGTTACTTGGCATTCAATTAATGATAAATTTTGCACATATTTACGTGTTTTTCATATTCAAATAAGCCATATATATTTTTGATATATTAATGTCTGGATTCTCTTAACGACCTCGGGATCAGAGCCCCAGGCGAAATCACACAAAGACAAGAGCTTGGCTCCGGCCGGGAATCGAACCCTGGTCGGCAAGCTTATATAGACAGTGACTAACCCACTTGGGCACGAAGAAAGATAAAAGTCAATGACAATTCTACTGTACTTATACCTGTCGAATTCAGGTATTTTGTACTTAGAATTGAAATCAACCCATCTTCACCATCGTAGCTAATTGGTAGTTTGTTACTTGGCATTCAATTAATGATAAATTTTGCACATTTTTACGTGTTTTTCATATTCAAATAAGCCATATATATTTTTGATATATTAATGTCTGGATTCTCTTAACGACCTCGGGATCAGAGCCCCAGGCGAAATCACACAAAGACAAGAGCTTGGCTCCGGCCGGGAATCGAACCCTGGTCGGCAAGCTTATATAGACAGTGACTAACCCACTTGGCCACGAAGAAAGATAAAAGTCAATGACAATTCTACTGTACTTATACCTGTCGAATTCAGGTATTTTGTACTTAGAATTGAAATCAACCCATCTTCACCATCGTAGCTAATTGGTAGTTTGTTACTTGGCATTCAATTAATGATAAATTTTACACATTTTTACCTGTTTTTCATATTCAAATAAGCCATATATATTTTTGATATATTAATATGTGGATTCTCTTAACGACCTCGGGATCAGAGCCCCAGGCGAAATCACACAAAGACAAGAGCTTGGCTCCGGCCGGGAATCGAACCCTGGTCGGCAAGCTTATATAGACAGTGACTAACCCACTTGGCCACGAAGAAAGATAAAAGTCAATGAAAATTCTACTGTACTTGTACCTGTCGAATTCAGGTATTTTGTACTTAGAATTGAAATCAACCCATCTTCACCATCGTAGCTAATTGGTAGTTTGTTACTTGGCATTCAATTAATGATAAATTTTGCACATTTTCACGTGTTTTTCATATTCAAATAAGCCATATATATTTTTGATATATTAATGTCTGGATTCTCTTAACGACCTCGGGATCAGAGCCCCAGGCGAAATCACACAAAGACAATAGCTTGGCTCCGGCCGGGAATCGAACCCTGGTCGGCAAGCTTATATAGACAGTGACTAACCCACTTGGCCACGAAGAAAGATAAAAGTCAATGATAATTCTACTGTACTTATACCTGTCAAATTCAGGTAATTTGTACTTAGAATTGAAATCAACCCATCTTCACCATCGTAGCTAATTAGTAGTTTGTTACTTGGCATTCAATTAATGATAAATTTCGCACATTTTTACGTGTTTTTCATATTCAAATAAGCCATATATATTTTTGATATATTAATGTCTGGATTCTCTTAACGACCTCCGGATCAGAGCCCCAGGCGAAATCACACAAAGACAAGAGCTTGGCTCCGGCCGGGAATCGAACCCTGGTCGGCAAGCTTATATAGACAGTGACTAACCCACTTGGCCACGAAGAAAGATAAAAGTCAATGAAAATTCTACTGTACTTATACATGTCGAATTCAGGTATTTTGTACTTAGAATTTAAATCAACCCATCTTCACCATCGTAGCTAATTGGTAGTTTGTTACTTGGCATTCAATTAATGATAAATTTTGCACATTTTTACGTGTTTTTCATATTCAAATAAGCCATATATATTTTTGATATATTAATGTCTGGATTCTCTTAACGACCTCGGGATCAGAGCCCTAGGCAAAATCACACAAAGACAAGAGCTTGGCTCCTGCCGGGAATCGAACCCTGGTCGGCAAGCTTATATAGACAGTGACTAACCCACTTGGCCACGAAGAAAGATAAAAGTCAATGACAATTCTACTGTACTTATACCTGTCGAATTCAGGTATTTTGTACTTAGAATTGAAATCAACCCATCTTCACCATCGTAGCTAATTGGTAGTTTGTTACTTGGCATTCAATTAATGATAAATTTTGCACATTTTTACGTGTTTTTCATATTCAAATAAGCCATATATATTTTTGATATATTAATGTCTGGATTCTCTTAACGACCTCGGGATCAGAGCCCCAGGGGAAATCACACAAAGACAAGAGCTTGGCTCCGGCCGGGAATCGAACCCTGGTCGGCAAGCTTATATAGACAGTGACTAACCCACTTGGCCACGAAGAAAGATAAAAGTCAATGACAATTCTACTGTACTTGTACCTGTCGAATTCAGGTATTTTGTACTTAGAATTGAAATCAACCCATCTTCACCATCGTAGCTAATTGGTAGTTTGTTACTTGGCATTCAATTAATGATAAATTTTGCACATTTTTACGTGTTTTTCATATTCAAATAAGCCATATATATTTTTGATATATTAATGTCTGGATTCTCTTAACGACCTCGGGATCAGAGCCCCAGGCGAAATCACACAAAGACAAGAGCTTGGCTCCGGCCGGGAATCGAACCCTGGTCGGCAAGCTTATATAGACAGTGACTAACCCACTTAGCCACGAAGAAAGATAAAAGTCAATGACAATTCTACTGTACTTGTACCTGTCGAATCCAGGTATTTTGTACTTAAAATTGAAATCAACCCATCTTCACCATCGTAGCTAATTTGTAGTTTGTTACTTGGCATTCAATTAATGATAAATTTTGCACATTTTTACGTGTTTTTCATATTCAAATAAGCCATATATATTTTTGATATATTAATGTCTGGATTCTCTTAACGACCTCGGGATCAGAGCCCCAGGCGAAATCACACAAAGACAAGAGCTTGGCTCCGGCCGGGAATCGAACCCTGGTCGGCAAGCTTATATAGACAGTGACTAACCCACTTGGCCACGAAGAAAGATAAAAGTCAATGAAAATTCTACTGTACTTATACATGTCGAATTCAGGTATTTTGTACTTAGAATTTAAATCAACCCATCTTCACCATCGTAGCTAATTGGTAGTTTGTTACTTGGCATTCAATTAATGATAAATTTTGCACATTTTTACGTGTTTTTCATATTCAAATAAGCCATATATATTTTTGATATATTAATGTCTGGATTCTCTTAACGACCTCGGGATCAGAGCCCCAGGCAAAATCACACAATGACAAGAGCTTGGCTCCGGCCGGGAATCGAACCCTGGTCGGCAAGCTTATATAGACAGTGACTAACCCACTTGGCCACGAAGAAAGATAAAAGTCAATGACAATTCTACTGTACTTATACCTGTCGAATTCAGGTATTTTGTACTTAGAATTGAAATCAACCCATCTTCACCATCGTAGCTAATTGGTAGTTTGTTACTTGGCATTCAATTAATGATAAATTTTGCACATATTTACGTGTTTTTCATATTCAAATAAGCCATATATATTTTTGATATATTAATGTCTGGATTCTCTTAACGATCTCGGGATCTGAGCCCCAGGCGAAATCACACAAAGACAAGAGCTTGGCTCCGGCCGGGAATCGAACCCTGGTCGGCAAGCTTATATAGACAGTGACTAACCCACTTGGCCACGAAGAAAGATAAAAGTCAATGACAATTCTACTGTACTTATACCTGTCGAATTCAGGTATTTTGTACTTAGAATTGAAATCAACCCATCTTCACCATCGTAGCTAATTGGTAGTTTGTTACTTGGCATTCAATTAATGATAAATTTTGCACATTTTTACGTGTTTTTCATATTCAAATAAGCCATATATATTTTTGATATATTAATGTCTGGATTCTCTTAACGACCTCGGGATCAGAGCCCCAGGCGAAATCACACAAAGACAAGAGCTTGGCTCCGGCCGGGAATCGAACCCTGGTCGGCAAGCTTATATAGACAGTGACTAACCCACTTGGCCACGAAGAAAGATAAAAGTCAATGACAATTCTACTGTACTTATACCTGTCGAATTCAGGTATTTTGTACTTAGAATTGAAATCAACCCATCTTCACCATCGTAGCTAATTGGTAGTTTGTTACTTGGCATTCAATTAATGATAAATTTTACACATTTTTACCTGTTTTTCATATTCAAATAAGCCATATATATTTTTGATATATTAATATGTGGATTCTCTTAACGACCTCGGGATCAGAGCCCCAGGCGAAATCACACAAAGACAAGAGCTTGGCTCCGGCCGGGAATCGAACCCTGGTCGGCAAGCTTATATAGACAGTGACTAACCCACTTGGCCACGAAGAAAGATAAAAGTCAATGAAAATTCTACTGTACTTGTACCTGTCGAATTCAGGTATTTTGTACTTAGAATTGAAATCAACCCATCTTCACCATCGTAGCTAATTGGTAGTTTGTTACTTGGCATTCAATTAATGATAAATTTTGCACATTTTCACGTGTTTTTCATATTCAAATAAGCCATATATATTTTTGATATATTAATGTCTGGATTCTCTTAACGACCTCGGGATCAGAGCCCCAGGCGAAATCACACAAAGACAATAGCTTGGCTCCGGCCGGGAATCGAACCCTGGTCGGCAAGCTTATATAGACAGTGACTAACCCACTTGGCCACGAAGAAAGATAAAAGTCAATGATAATTCTACTGTACTTATACCTGTCAAATTCAGGTAATTTGTACTTAGAATTGAAATCAACCCATCTTCACCATCGTAGCTAATTAGTAGTTTGTTACTTGGCATTCAATTAATGATAAATTTCGCACATTTTTACGTGTTTTTCATATTCAAATAAGCCATATATATTTTTGATATATTAATGTCTGGATTCTCTTAACGACCTCCGGATCAGAGCCCCAGGCGAAATCACACAAAGACAAGAGCTTGGCTCCGGCCGGGAATCGAACCCTGGTCGGCAAGCTTATATAGACAGTGACTAACCCACTTGGCCACGAAGAAAGATAAAAGTCAATGAAAATTCTACTGTACTTATACATGTCGAATTCAGGTATTTTGTACTTAGAATTTAAATCAACCCATCTTCACCATCGTAGCTAATTGGTAGTTTGTTACTTGGCATTCAATTAATGATAAATTTTGCACATTTTTACGTGTTTTTCATATTCAAATAAGCCATATATATTTTTGATATATTAATGTCTGGATTCTCTTAACGACCTCGGGATCAGAGCCCTAGGCAAAATCACACAAAGACAAGAGCTTGGCTCCTGCCGGGAATCGAACCCTGGTCGGCAAGCTTATATAGACAGTGACTAACCCACTTGGCCACGAAGAAAGATAAAAGTCAATGACAATTCTACTGTACTTATACCTGTCGAATTCAGGTATTTTGTACTTAGAATTGAAATCAACCCATCTTCACCATCGTAGCTAATTGGTAGTTTGTTACTTGGCATTCAATTAATGATAAATTTTGCACATTTTTACGTGTTTTTCATATTCAAATAAGCCATATATATTTTTGATATATTAATGTCTGGATTCTCTTAACGACCTCGGGATCAGAGCCCCAGGGGAAATCACACAAAGACAAGAGCTTGGCTCCGGCCGGGAATCGAACCCTGGTCGGCAAGCTTATATAGACAGTGACTAACCCACTTGGCCACGAAGAAAGATAAAAGTCAATGACAATTCTACTGTACTTGTACCTGTCGAATTCAGGTATTTTGTACTTAGAATTGAAATCAACCCATCTTCACCATCGTAGCTAATTGGTAGTTTGTTACTTGGCATTCAATTAATGATAAATTTTGCACATTTTTACGTGTTTTTCATATTCAAATAAGCCATATATATTTTTGATATATTAATGTCTGGATTCTCTTAACGACCTCGGGATCAGAGCCCCAGGCGAAATCACACAAAAACAAGAGCTTGGCTCCGGCCGGGAATCGAACCCTGGTCGGCAAGCTTATATAGACAGTGACTAACCCACTTAGCCACGAAGAAAGATAAAAGTCAATGACAATTCTACTGTACTTGTACCTGTCGAATCCAGGTATTTTGTACTTAAAATTGAAATCAACCCATCTTCACCATCGTAGCTAATTTGTAGTTTGTTACTTGGCATTCAATTAATGATAAATTTTGCACATTTTTACGTGTTTTTCATATTCAAATAAGCCATATATATTTTTGATATATTAATGTCTGGATTCTCTTAACGACCTCGGGATCAGAGCCCCAGGCGAAATCACACAAAGACAAGAGCTTGCCTCTGGCCGGGAATCGAACCCTGGTCGGCAAGCTTATATAGACAGTGACTAACCCACTTGGCCACGAAGAAAGATAAAAGTCAATGAAAATTCTACTGTACTTATACATGTCGAATTCAGGTATTTTGTACTTAGAATTTAAATCAACCCATCTTCACCATCGTAGCTAATTGGTAGTTTGTTACTTGGCATTCAATTAATGATAAATTTTGCACATTTTTACGTGTTTTTCATATTCAAATAAGCCATATATATTTTTGATATATTAATGTCTGGATTCTCTTAACGACCTCGGGATCAGAGCCCCAGGCAAAATCACACAATGACAAGAGCTTGGCTCCGGCCGGGAATCGAACCCTGGTCGGCAAGCTTATATAGACAGTGACTAACCCACTTGGCCACGAAGAAAGATAAAAGTCAATGACAATTCTACTGTACTTATACCTGTCGAATTCAGGTATTTTGTACTTAGAATTGAAATCAACCCATCTTCACCATCGTAGCTAATTGGTAGTTTGTTACTTGGCATTCAATTAATGATAAATTTTGCACATATTTACGTGTTTTTCATATTCAAATAAGCCATATATATTTTTGATATATTAATGTCTGGATTCTCTTAACGATCTCGGGATCTGAGCCCCAGGCGAAATCACACAAAGACAAGAGCTTGGCTCCGGCCGGGAATCGAACCCTGGTCGGCAAGCTTATATAGACAGTGACTAACCCACTTGGCCACGAAGAAAGATAAAAGTCAATGACAATTCTACTGTTCTTTTACCTGTCGAATTCAGGTATTTTGTACTTAGAATTGAAATCAACCCATCTTCACCATCGTAGCTAATTGGTAGTTTGTTACTTGGCATTCAATTAATGATAAATTTTGCACATTTTTACGTGTTTTTCATATTTAAATAAGCCATATATATTTTTGATATATTAATGTCTGGATTCTCTTAACGACCTCGGGATCAGAGCCCCAGGCGAAATCACACAAAGACAAGAGCTTGGCTCCGGCCGGGAATCGAACCCTGGTCGGCAAGCTTATATAGACAGTGATTAACCCACTTGGCCATGAAGAAAGATAAAAGTCAATGACAATTCTACTGTACTTATACCTGTCGAATTCAGGTATTTTGTACTTAGAATTGAAATCAACCCATCTTCACCATCGTAGCTAATTGGTAGTTTGTTACTTGGCATTCAATTAATGATAAATTTTGCACATTTTTACGTGTTTTTCATATTCAAATAAGCCATATATATTTTTGATATATTAATGTCTGGATTCTCTTAACGACCTCGGGATCAGAGCCCCAGGGGAAATCACACAAAGACAAGAGCTTGGCTCCGGCCGGGAATCGAACCCTGGTCGGCAAGCTTATATAGACAGTGACTAACCCACTTGGCCACGAAGAAAGATAAAAGTCAATGATAATTCTACTGTACTTATACCTGTCAAATTCAGGTATTTTGTACTTAGAATTGAAATCAACCCATCTTACCCATCGTAAATAATTGGTAGTTTGTTACTTGGCATTAAATTAATGATAAATTTTGCACATTTTTACGTGTTTTTCATATTCAAATAAGCCATATATATTTTTGATATATTAATGTCTGGATTCTCTTAACGACCTCGGGATCAGAGCCCCAGGCGAAATCACATAAAGACAAGAGCTTGGCTCCGGCCGGGAATCGAACCCTGGTCGGCAAGCTTATATAGACAGTGACTAACCCACTTGGCCACGAAGAAAGATAAAAGTCAATGACAATTCTACTGTACTTATACCTGTCGAATTCAGGTATTTTGTACTTAGAATTGAAATCAACCCATCTTCACCATCGTAGCTAATTGGTAGTTTGTTACTTGGCATTCAATTAATGATAAATTTTGCACATTTTTACGTGTTTTTCATATTCAAATAAGCCATATATATTTTTGATATATTAATATGTGGATTCTCTTAACGACCTCGGGATCAGAGCCCCAGGCGAAATCACACAAAGACAAGAGCTTGGCTCCGGCCGGGAATCGAACCCTGGTCGGCAAGCTTATATAGACAGTGACTAACCCACTTGGCCACGAAGAAAGATAAAAGTCAATGACAATTCTACTGTACTTATACCTGTCGAATTCAGGTATTTTGTACTTAGAATTGAAATCAACCCATCTTCACCATCGTAGCTAATTGGTAGTTTGTTACTTGGCATTCAATTAATGATAAATTTTGCACATTTTTACGTGTTTTTCATATTTAAATAAGCCATATATATTTTTGATATATTAATGTCTGGATTCTCTTAACGACCTTGGGATCAGAGCCCCAGGCGAAATCACACAAAGACAAGAGCTTGGCTCCGGCCGGGAATCGAACCCTGGTCGGCAAGCTTATATAGACAGTGATTAACCCACTTGGCCACGAAGAAAGATAAAAGTCAATGACAATTCTACTGTACTTATACCTGTCGAATTCAGGTATTTTGTACTTAGAATTGAAATTAACCCATCTTCACCATCGTAGCTACTTGGTAGTTTGTTACTTGGCATTCAATTAATGATAAATTTTGCACATTTTTACGTGTTTTTCATATTCAAATAAGCCATATATATTTTTGATATATTAATGTCTGGATTCTCTTAACGACCTCGGGATCAGAGCCCCAGGCGAAATCACACAAACACAAGAGCTTGGCTCCGGCCGGGAATCGAACCCTGGTCGGCAAGCTTATATAGACAGTGACTAACCCACTTGGTCACGAAGAAAGATAAAAGTCAATGATAATTCTACTGTACTTATACCTGTCAAATTCAGGTATTTTGTACTTAGAATTGAAATCAACCCATCTTCACCATCGTAGCTAATTGGTAGTTTGTTACTTGGCATTAAATTAATGATAAATTTTGCACATTTTTACGTGTTTTTCATATTCAAATAAGCCATATATACTTTTGATATATTAATGTCTGGATTCTCTTAACGACCTCGGGATCAGAGCCCCAGGCGAAATCACATAAAGACAAGAGCTTGGCTCCGGCCGGGAATCGAACCCTGGTCGGCAAGCTTATATAGACAGTGACTAACGCACTTGGCCACGAAGAAAGATAAAAGTAAATGACAATTCTACTGTACTTATACCTGTCGAATTCAGGTATCTTGTACTTAGAATTGAAATCAACCCATCTTCACCATCGTAGCTAATTGGTAGTTTGTTACTTGGCATTCAATTAATGATAAATTTTGCACATTTTTACGTGTTTTTCATATTCAAATAAGCCATATATATTTTTGATATATTAATGTCTGGATTCTCTTAACGACCTCGGGATCAGAGCCCCAGGCAAAATCACACAAAGACAAGAGCTTGGCTCCGGCCGGGAATCGAACCCTGGTCGGCAAGCTTATATAGACAGTGACTAACCCACTTGGCCACGAAGAAAGATAAAAGTCAATGACAATTCTACTGTACTTGTACCTGTCGAATTCAGGTATTTTGTACTTAGAATTGAAATCAACCCATCTTCACCATCGTAGCTAATTGGTAGTTTGTTACTTGGCATTCAATTAATGATAAATTTTGCAAATTTTTACGTGTTTTTCATATTTAAATAAGCCATATATATTTTTGATATATTAATGTCTGGATTCTCTTAACGACCTCGGGATCAGAGCCCCAGGCGAAATCACACAAAGACAAGAGCTTGGCTCCGGCCGGGAATCGAACCCTGGTCGGCAAGCTTATATAGACAGTGATTAACCCACTTGGCCACGAAGAAAGATAAAAGTCAATGACAATTCTACTGTACTTATACCTGTCGAATTCAGGTATTTTGTACTTAGAATTGAAATCAACCCATCTTCACCATCGTAGCTAATTGGTAGTTTGTTACTTGGCATTCAATTAATGATAAATTTTGCACATTTTCACGTGTTTTTCATATTCAAATAAGCCATATATATTTTTGATATATTAATGTCTGGATTCTCTTAACGACCTCGGGATCAGAGCCCCAGGCGAAATCACACAAAGACAAGAGCTTGGCTCTGGCCGGGAATCGAACCCTGGTCGGCAAGCTTATATAGACAGTGACTAACCCACTTGGGCCACGAAGAAAGATAAAAGTCAATGATAATTCTACTGTACTTATACCTGTCGAATTCAGGTATTTTGTACTTAGAATTGAAATCAACCCATCTTCACCATCGTAGCTAATTGGTAGTTTGTTACTTGGCATTAAATTAATGATAAATTTTGTACATTTTTACGTGTTTTTCATATTCAAATAAGCCATATATATTTTTGATATATTAATGTCTGGATTCTCTTAACGACCTCGGGATCAGAGCCCCAGGCGAAATCACACAAAGACAAGAGCTTGGCTCCGGCCGGGAATCGAACCCTGGTCGGCAAGCTTATATAGACAGTGACTAACCCACTTGGCCACGAAGAAAGATAAAAGTCAATGACAATTCTACTGTACTTATACCTGTCGAATTCAGGTATTTTGTACTTAGAATTGAAATCAACCCATCTTCACCATCGTAGCTAATTGGTAGTTTGTTACTTGGCATTCAATTAATGATAAATTTTGCACATTTTTACGTGTTTTTCATATTTAAATAAGCCATATATATTTTTGATATATTAATGTCTGGATTCTCTTAACGACCTCGGGATCAGAGCCCCCAGGCGAAATCACACAAAGACAAGAGCTTGGCTCCGGCCGGGAATCGAACCCTGGTCGGCAAGCTTATATAGACAGTGATTAACCCACTTGGCCATGAAGAAAGATAAAAGTCAATGACAATTCTACTGTACTTATACCTGTCGAATTCAGGTATTTTGTACTTAGAATTGAAATCAACCCATCTTCACCGTCGTAGCTAATTGGTAGTTTGTTACTTGGCATTCAATTAATGATAAATTTTGCACATTTTTACGTGTTTTTCATATTCAAATAAGCCATATATATTTTTGATATATTAATGTCTGGATTCTCTTAACGACCTCGGGATCAGAGCCCCAGGGGAAATCACACAAAGACAAGAGCTTGGCTCCGGCCGGGAATCGAACCCTGGTCGGCAAGCTTATATAGACAGTGACTAACCCACTTGGCCACGAAGAAAGATAAAAGTCAATGATAATTCTACTGTACTTATACCTGTCAAATTCAGGTATTTTGTACTTAGAATTGAAATCAACCCATCTTCACCATCGTAGCTAATTGGTAGTTTGTTACTTGGCATTCAATTAATGATAAATTTTGCACATTTTTACGTGTTTTTCATATTCAAATAAGCCATATATATTTTTGATATATTAATGTCTGGATTCTCTTAACGACCTCGGGATCAGAGCCCCAGGCAAAATCACACAAAGACAAGAGCTTGGCTCCGGCCGGGAATCGAACCCTGGTCGGCAAGCTTATATAGACAGTGACTAACCCACTTGGCCACGAAGAAAGATAAAAGTCAATGACAATTCTACTGTACTTATACCTGTCGAATT
>NC_090738.1:61589390-61591890 GCF_036898095.1 Palaemon carinicauda
ACATTCTTGGCAGATCACCGAGAATCCATTTACTTTAATAAGAAAAAGGTAAAAGACAGGAGGAAGAAAAGGATGAGGCAAATCCCATAATTGAATTGACCTGGATTTGATGACAATGACGATGATAGAGAGATTATATCACGAAAAGATAAAAATCTGAATTACTGCTCAGTCAGATATCGCTCAAATTGATGATTTGATGGAGCTGTACTGTCGCAATAGACTTTCTTACTGGATATTTCACATGGGATGGGAATATACTTATATTTCTGGTTTAAGGGCACGCCCTCACTGCATATGTATGCACGTAATAATATCCTCTTCATAAACAGTAATATTATGGTATCAATATTGGATGATTATAAAGGTTTTAATACGTATTTCGTAGATACCGATTATATTTCTTATTTTTTATTTTTATTTTTACCATTAATCCTATCGCTCATATTTGTAATAGTCTAGTTTTATGCTCTACATTGATATTTTTCTCTAAGATATCATTTAATTCTCCTTTTTCCAAGCTTCTTCTTAATGTTTAAATTAGTCTTTCTTATTGAAAAAGTATTATTTATAGAAATATATATAGGATGACATACCATTGGACATTTTAGAAGTAAATGTTATTAAGGACAGATTTTTTTTTATCTATGAATCTACTCACAAATTAGGAAAACGACATCGTTGTGAAAGAAAAGAAGAATTGTGTACCACGTTCATATTATTCCATAATATGAAAAAAAAAAATAGTCTTAACGATATTGCCTAATTACTTATATCATCTAAGGAAGGAAATTCCACCTAACAAGACCTTCCAATCTAATATCCCGACGAGATCACTTGAATGTCAAAAATACTCTAAAGCATAAAACACATCGTTAATGAAAAACAAAAATAAATACGACGAATGCAATTCTCAATGCGTTTGAAAGCAATTGCAGCGAAAAATGACTTCTGTTCTCATGGTCTACAGTCGTTTATTATTCTCGATCAAAATCGCTCTTGTGACGATACTCTATTAATGGGTGTCCTTTGGAGATTATTGCGTGTCCCTTAATGGCACTGCGGTTGACACAATGTTGCAAGGGGCAATGTATGCTTTTGCTGCTGGCATGTTATTAATGCTGAGGGAAAATATCAGGTATAAATACTTATGTTAGAATGTCTTCGATTTCATCCATTTGTATCTTCCTAACTAAAACACAATTTAAACGTTAAACGCAAGGGACATCGACTTATGATCAGTTTCCAAGCTAGTACCAAGGAGGGCCAGTCAATGGCTGTTGATGACCCAGCATAAGTACCCATAGGCTCCCCAAAGCAACCACATCCTTAGATCCCATGAATTTTGAGGTTTGAGCGACCAAAGGAACTAATGAGTTCGAGCGTGACTCAAACCCCAGTCTGGCAATCACCAGGCAAGGACATTACCCACAGATTTTAATGCCAATAACCTGAAAGTTCATATCACATGCATAACATAATGTATAAACTGAATAATTTCTTCGAGCGACAGCAGTGAGGGTATAGGAGAATGGGAAGTCGTAAGTGGAATGTTTAATCTCGTTTTGCGCCTTGTTTTATTCGTGATCGTTTCTCAAATTACATTATACGCAAGAAACTTGATAAAGTACGTTTAGAACAGATAACCATGTAATAAGATCCAAAATGTAATATTATATAAATGTAAATGTGTGTTAATTTTGTTATTACTTAAGTGAAATGGTTCATTTATAAAATATGGAATTTATAGTCATGGACATAAATTGTATTATTGGGTATTATGAAGGAAAAAGCAAAAACTTATTTTATGTAATCTACAATAGAGCAAAACAAGTTAAGGTTTTTAGGAAAGGATGATGATGATGATGATGTTTGTGATGATGGTGATGAAGATGATTATTATTATTATTATTATTATCATTATTATTTTCATTATTAATATTATTAGTATTATTATTATTATTAATATTATTGTTATTATTATTATTATTTGTTTGAGTAATTAATTATTAAATATATATCAATATTATTCTTTTAGGGTTACGGTGGCCCTTGTGGTAATGTCCTTGACTGGTGATCACCAGACTGGTGTTCATGTCCTGCTCAAATTCGTTGGTTCCTTTTGTCGATGCATTTTCACCCTCCTTGAGAGCTAAGGAAGGGGGGGGGGGGGGGGCAGATTGGGCAGTCTATAGGTCTACCTACTATGTAATCAACAGCTATTTCCTGGCCCTCCTTGGTCCTGACTTGGGTGGAGGGGGCTCTTATGCGACTATCATGTGTAATTTGATCAGTCTCTAAGGCATTGTCATGCTTCATACGGCAATGTAACTATCCATTGATTCTGCCATTCATGAGAGACATTTAAAACCTTTAAGGATTTTTTTTATGGATAAATACCCATACATTTTAAGCAATAAGTGAGAGTTGAAAAATAAATCACAATTACAAATATTTACCTAAATTAAGAATATTTCGTGCTATATATAGAAGAAACATT
>NC_090738.1:61596890-61606890 GCF_036898095.1 Palaemon carinicauda
GGAGGAAAGAAACTAAGTGGCCTCAGCAGTTGGGGGAAGCTTGTTGAACGTGAGAATATTTCTTTTGTTAGTCTCCGGGATCAGATGATAAATCCTCTTCTGAAGAGATGGGATAGAATTACTATGCTATTTTTCATTTTTTTTTAAAACATTCACGCATACAGGCATTTACATATGCACATACTTAGAAACGTACCCATGCATATAAATAGACCCTTTTATATCAATCTTTATATATATATATATATATATATATCTATATATATATATATATATATATATCTATATATATATATATATATATAGATATATATATATATATATATACATACTTACATACATATATATGTGTGTATATATGCACTTATACATATACATATACATATATATATATATATATATATGTATATATATATATATATATATACAAATATATATGTATATAATATATACATATATATATAAATATATATATATATATATATATGTATATATATATATATATATATATATACATATATATATATATATATATGTGTGTGTGTGTGTGTGTGTGTGTATGTGCGTGTTTGTGTGTTGTGAGTGTGTGTACAGTATGACATCTATTACTATATAATTGTCCTTGTTGTGGACAGTACGTGGCTCTGTATTTATTTGTTGATTTTAGCCCCGTTCGGTGTTGATTCTCAAATTGAGTATCAATAACATTCCATGGTCCTTTTTGTAGTTTATTATGTAAACCATGAGCCCTTAATTGAGTATAACTGAAAACAAAAGAAAACCCTTTTAGGCTAATGCCTACAAAACTGGTAGGATGCCATTGGCTATATCAAAGGTACAAATAAAAACATAATATCCAAAAAAGTACAAAAATACATACTATAAGCAAATTAACGTATCATACCACAATTTTGGGGACTTAATCCATTAGATATACAACATGAAGAAATCCATGACAAGCAACTCACATTTCATGTAGAGTGGGAAGTACCTCGTCCACCTTGGTAGAATGTATTTTAGTATTGTTTCAAAACTCATATATAACTGAGTGCTTTAATGACAGTAACAATGGCTCCCTTAAATTGTGATAACAATTTAAACAATAACTATACTATTAGGGAATGAATATGAGATTCTTTACAAACAATAAAATCACAATATACAGGTTAGTCCATTCCATACCAAATAAAAATATGCAGTACATAATCACTTAAATGCTCCCTGATGGGGACTTCCCTGTTGTACCTTCTAATAACGTTACAACTGAATGAATAGGCCTTTCTAGAATTGTAGCTGTCTTGTGGCGTTTACCATTTTCATCAAGAAATGCATCTGCTACTAACAATTTAATTTTTCTAACCTGGCCAGCTTCATCTGCATTTGTTTCTAATAGTCGGCCTACCATCCACTTGTTGTGAGGTAGATTATAGCCTTTGATTGAGACTTTATCATCAATTTCTACATTCCTTTGAGGCTTTAACCACTTTTGGCTTATTTGTAACGATTGTAAGTATTCCCTTTGCCACCTTTTCCTTAACTGATTAAGAAGACAATGTACACGCCTCCATTGTTTCTTTGAAAACATGTCCTCTTTTACAAAATTACCTGGAGGAGGCAAGACTACCTTAGACTTCAATGTCAGAAAATTATTATGTGTCAAAGGTTCTACATTTAAATGATCATTCAAGTTATCTGTGGATAATGGTCGCCCGTTTACATTATTTTCTGCTTCAGTCATGAATGTTCTCAAAGATTCATCGTCTAAAATTTTACTATTTTTAGATAGCAAAACATTCAAATATTTCTATCAGATCTTATTTGTCTCTCCCAAACACCACCCATATGACTTGCATGAGGTGGGTTCATTTTAAATGTTATAAAAATCCCATTGGTCCTTTAATAATTCATTTTCAATATTTTCAACATTCATTTCTCGGAAGCACTTTGCAAACTCTTCTCTTGCACCAATAAAGTTACTTCCCTGATCTGAACGCAGTTGTGCGCAATGGCCTCTTCTACAAACAAATCTCCTATAAGCATTTAAGAAAGAGCCTGTACTGAGAGAATGGGCAGTTTCAATGTGTATTGCCCTAGTTGACATACATGTAAATAATACACCATACCTTTTGAGCTCTTTTCTACCTTCCTTAATTATAAATGGACCAAAAATAATAAACTGCACTCTAAGTGAATGGAGAAGATATTTCTACCCTATCCTTTGGTAAATCGGCCATCTTCTGTGTAAGAGTATCATGTCTAATTTTTCTACAAGTTACACATTTTGATATGTTTCGCTACTAAGGATGATCCACCTATAATCCAGTAACAACTAGATCTAACTTCATTTAAAGTTAAATTTCTACCTTGATGGTGTACTTTATTATGATAGTGACAGATTATCAATTCAGTAATATGACTATTCTTTGGCAAAATTACAGGATATTTTACATGGACATCAAAATTACTTCTGTGTAATCTACCACCCACTCTTATTAAGCCATCACTACCAATAAATGGATCAAGCTTGTACAAATTGCTAGATTTCCTTAAACATTTATCAAATTTGTTATTGCTTATACTTAACAACTGACATTCATATTGAAAAGCTTCTCTTTGCACTAATTTTTTAATGGTAATTTCTGCCTTGATTAGCTCTTCTACAGACACATGAACATACTCATTATATAATAATTTCTGTTTCAATTTATCAATAAACCTATTACATAAAGCTAATGACCTTCTGGCACGTGTCCAATCTGAGAAGTAATAAAGTCTGATAAGTATGGTAGCATAATTATTATCATGAGTGTTAATTGCCAGTGACACTTTCTTTAATTCTGGATCTTCATCTGCAAGTTTCATTATCAGCATTATCATGTTTTAAGAATTCAGGTCCATGCCACCACATATAGTTACTAGTGAGATCATGAACCGACATGCCTCTTGAACATAAATCAGCAGGATTATCACTTGAGGAAACATATCTCCATTGTTCAGGTAAGGTGTGATTTCTGATTTGCGCAACTCTGTTTGCAACAAAAACTTTAAACTGTTTACATTGATTAGCTATGTATCCAAGAACAATTGTACTATCTACCCAAAATACTTCTTCACAAATATTGACCTTCAACTCCTTTTAAGAAATAACTCACCTTCACTGATGCTAATGCAGCAGTGAGTTCTATCCTAGGTATTGTAAAAGTTTTCAAGGGAGACTCTCTTGATTTACCCATAACTAACCTATTATGTACTTGTCCATTTGCATCTGTCATTCTTAAGTATGAGCATTGACCATAACCCTTCTCATTTGCATCAGAAAAATTATGCAATTCATAGTCTATGACATTCATGTTGGCTGGTTTATAACATTTCTCAACTTTAATATCTTTCAATTTGGGTAATTGACTTAACCAGTTTTCTCATTCAGTAATAACAGTTTCAGGAAAAGGATCATACCAGCCAAGGTCTTGTTTACATAGAGTTTGCAAAACTTTCTTACCTGTAAGAATGAATGGTGATATCATGCCTAGAGGATCAAAAATAGAGCTAACTATGGATAAAACATTCCTTCTAGTACTAGGCCTTTGAATAGGCTTGACATTAAAATTAAATGTATCTGTTTCAGTACACCACTCCATACCTAATGTTCGTTCCACTGGCAATTTATCTTTCGTTAAATCAAGATTCTTAACTGATTGAGCAACTTCATCAGGACACATAGCCTTTAAAACTTTAGCATTATTGCCATCAAATTTGTGCAAATGGAATCCACCCCTTTTACAGATCATCTGACTATCTTTGGCAAAGTTTATGGCTTCCTCCACTGTAGCTACAGACTTTAAGCCATTATCCACATAAAAGTCTTCTTTAATGAACTCTGCTGCCTTTTCAGTAATTTTATCCTTAAATCTATCAGCAGCAGCTTTCAAAGCATAGTTTGCAACAGATGGAGAGCTTCTAGCACCAAATAGATGAACAGTCATCCTATATTGAGCAATGTCGCCATCTAAATCATGGTTATCAAACCACAGAAATCATAAAAAGATTTTTGTGTTCTTCATTTACTAAAACTTGGTGATACATTGCTTCAACATCACAAGTAAATGCAACAGAATTATTTCTAAATCTATACAAAATACCAGCTAGACTATTTGATAAGTCTGGTCCCTGAAGTAAACAATCATTCAAACTTACATTTCTATACATAAAAGAGCAATCGAATACTACTCTGATTTTGTCAGGCTTTCTGGGATGGTAAACCCCATGATGTGGCACAAACCAAACCTTTCCATTAGTTAGGCATGTTTCATTCAAAGGAATCCTTTCAGCATAACCCTTATCAATGATATTCTTCATGAAATTTATGTAATAATTTTTCATGCTTTCATTCTTCTGAAGCTTTTTTTTTTTTTAAGTTGGATAGTCTTTTCTGGACTACTAACTTATTATATGGGAACTGAATATCATCTCCTTTGAGTGGCAATGGAATTTTAAACTGTTTACCATCAATAATCTTAATACCATTACTAACAATTTCAATTCACTGTCTTTCTTCTACTGACAAAGCTACCTCATCGTCACTAACATTACTTATGAAATCAGATTCAACATCTCTCTGATAAGATGAGGCTCATACATTTCTTTTACTTTGGTTGGTACTGTAAAAATGTTATTTGATATCTTGGAATTTATTTCAATTTCTTCAACTACAGTTCTATTACAACAACATCACTTTCTAAATTATTCTCATTGACATTTACATTACAAATAAATCCCCATCCAAGAGCTGTTCTCTGAACATAGGGCTCATTTCCAGACCCAGGAATAATTGCTAAAGGTTTGACAGCCTTTATACACTTTATGCCTATCAATACCCCTATCTCAATGTCAGGATTATACTCTACTAACCTTCCAGCAATTTCTTAAGATGAGGCCATCTTAAAGCTGAAAATATTTTTAGGGATTTGTCCTCTTCTTGCAGGAATAGTTTTTCTAGAGTACACACATGGTAAATTTACAGTACTATTTTCATTTATGCCCTTCACTGATAAACCAAATACTTTAGTACTTTTTATAGCATCTTCACCCAGCAGAGTCGTTATCTTGATGACAGAATTTTGGCCATTGGCCAAGGACACTTTCTTTGATAAAACAAGCATATGACTGATCATCCAATACTGCATATACCATGACCTTATTATTTGTATTCCTCTGGCTTAACCAAACAGGTACAATCATTGAGTGAACATCAGCTGAAACTTATCTGTTAACATTAATTCTATTAGCTACAGCTACAGCCTGTTCTTGTTGGGTATCACCAGAACTTGGTTTTTTATTCAAGGTTTCATCGTGGAGAATTGTTGGGTGCTATCTCTTGCATTTAATACATTTCCTTGGTCTTTTACAATACCTTGAATAATGACCCACCTTAAAACAACGCCTAAACAATTTTTTATATGTCAAATACTGGTTTCTTTGAGCAAGATCAAGTTTTAAGGACTCTGGGCATTTTTCCATATCGTGGTTTTGTCTACAGTAATAACATGCAAATCCTTCATTCCTTTTACTCTCGGTTTGTTTTTCATTTTTAGATTTATTTTCATCAGATGCAGCATTTGTAACATTATTAACTTCATTAAATTTAGTAGCAAATGATATACGCCTTGCAACCTTACTTTGTGGTTGTTTTTCTTTAGGTGTAAATACTATATCTCTCCTATTAAGTGCACTGCAAGATGATGTTGGATTACATGCCTTATTGGCTTCATCACTTATGAACATTGTAAACTCTTCAAAAGATGGATATTCCTCTTCATCAATTGTGATTCTTTTAGTTACTATACAATTCCATCTCTCTGCAATTTGGGCAGGCAACTTTTGTAACATAAGTCTGTTTTCCTTAGGATCGTTAAGAATTGCTAAGTACTTTATGATTCCCATGGCTGTTTTACAGTGTTCTAAGAAATCAGAAAATTTCCTCAAACCTGGACCATCATTAATTGTAATCTTAGGCCAACCTTCAAGCTTGCTTCTAAAGGCATCAGCAACAATAAATTTATTTCCAAACCTATCGTGAAGTATCTTCCAAGCTTTGTCGTAAGCCTCTTGGGTGCCAAAAGAAATAAGATTATCAATGGCAGTTTATAGCCTGACCATCCGTATATTTACCTAAGTAGTACAATCTTTCAGCAGCATCATCTGTTTTATATTCAATTAATGTAATAAATGATGCTTTCCATTGAGGGTACTTCAGCAAATCTCCAGAAAATACCTCTGGTTCTTTAACGGGTAAATTGTCTTTACGTTGCCTTGCAGCAAACAAGTCGGCTAGTTTCTCTATGTTCTGATTTTGAAGATCAGCAAAACCTTTTAAAATATCCCATTGATAAACTCTAACGGACTGTACGTTATCATTATTGATAATGTTAGGTTGTTCATGAAATTTTGCCAGGGGTTCATGAGTGTGTAGCCTTAGTCTATTAACATCAGGTTGTGTATTGCAAGTGACGGCATTTTTTGGGATCTACTATTAGCCTAGGTTCACCTATTACCTCATAGGAAGCCTTATCTATAGTACTACAACCTAGCCTAGGCTCACTTTGGTATTTTGAAATCTGAGTTCAGGTTTGTTTCTTGGCCTAGCCTAAGTTTACTTGGCTGTGAGCGTCCTATGGGCTGGTAATTATAATTATGGTCTAGCCTTGGTTTTCCTGGTTGTATGAAATCTGGTGGAAATCTAAACACCTGAGCATTTGGATTTAGATCAGTCATTGCCTTTATTTCTGCCTTCCTTTTGTCTAAATCTTTGTTTATACCATCTAAACCTCCAGCAAAGGAAAGGGACTTTTGTACACTGGAACCTGACAATGAATAATTTACAACCCTACTATCCTCAAGATATCTGTACAAGAGACCTTTAGTGGGTTGGTTATTTTTACCTAACGGAAAACTCAAGCATGACTGTGAATAAGTTTAATTTTCTTCCTCTAAAATTCTATCAACTG
This sequence comes from Palaemon carinicauda, assembly GCF_036898095.1. Lineage (NCBI taxonomy): Eukaryota > Metazoa > Arthropoda > Malacostraca > Decapoda > Palaemonidae > Palaemon > Palaemon carinicauda. The sequence goes on from NC_090738.1 coordinate 61,603,895, forward strand.
CACATATCTCAGCATTAGTGGCTTCAATTTCTTTGTCAATTTCTAATTTCTTTTAAATCTGCTCTAGCCTTCTCCATTATGTCATTGTACTTTCTTTCTGTGCCTAACCTAGCCAGTTTTTGTGCTTAGTTCTATCCTCTTAATAGTAGAAACACGTGAAGATTTACTTACACTTGTATGATGTGTCCTACTAGATGAAGAATTTTACTTTAGAGAGACATTTGACATTTTATCTTCTTGTTCATGTTTCATTTTTTTCTTTTAATATTGTTAACCTAGTGTGACTTTCAAAGCTTATTTCCTGGTAATTATACTTTAAACTGTGGTACAATGTCAACCTCTGGTATTTCTGATCCTTTCACTTTAGAGAGAGTTATGTCAATATTCTTTCATTTTATTTGAAGCCTATCTGCAACATCCTGTAGTAGGCCTATATTACAATCATTTTTAGAAAGTGCCAAATCTGCTTCCTTATTTATCTTGCCCAACAATCTTTTGTTTTTTGAATTCATCAACCAGAAGATCAAAATTATACATCTTACCTTTTTCTGATTGCAATCTCACTCGCTTACCCATACTAGGTGACATAGGCCTAGGCCTAGGTTCAATGAATGCAAGTCTTGCTCTTCACCTTGGCCTAAATGTTCATCTTCGTGTTTTTCTTGTTCATTAAGCTCCATTCTGTCTTGTTTCGTAGATTTTCCACGTTGTCTTCTATGTAGGTTAGGTTAAGCTCCTATTCTAAGGTTCATCAATCCTTATCAGAATTGTGTTATCTTGTCCTTGTTGTGGACAGTACGTGGCTCTGTATTTATTTGTTGATTTTAGCCCCGTTCGGTGTTGATTCTCAAATTGAGTATCAATAACATTCCATGGTCCTTTTTGTAGTTTATTATGTAAACCATGAGCCCTTAATTGAGTATAACTGAAAACAAAAGAAAACCCTTTTAGGCTAATGCCTACAAAACTGGTAGGATGCCATTGGCTATATCAAAGGTACAAATAAAAACATAATATCAAAAGAAGTACAAAAATACATACTATAAGCAAATGAACGTATCATACCACAATTTTGGGGACTTAATCCATTAGATATACAACATGAAGAAATCCATGACAAGCAACTCACATTTCATGTAGAGTGGGAAGTACCTCGTCCACCTTGGTAGAATGTATTTTAGTATTGTTTCAAAACTCAGATATAACTAAGTGCTCTAATGACAGTAACAATAATTACTCAAAAATATATCAAATACTTCGATTAAACTCTAAAAACACTCGATGATAGAGTGTTATATTTTCATGGATATGAATATTGATCTATATGTTGGCCATATCAGAATTAATTTTACGATCACAAAACATATCAGATATTAACTATGATTATTAGATTCTGTTAACTTTATTTTAACAGCACAGAGGAAAAATAAACATTATTAATTCGTTTCACGTGTATGTGCACATATACGCTCAATGTTACATTCTTGAAGTACGTTCTCTTTCAATGTAAAAGAATAAAGAATTGTATATGCAAGCATGAATAGCCTTGGAAGTAGTAGATTTTAAAGATTTTGAACGACCAAACACACACACACACACACACACACACACAAAGATAAACCCAATGGAAGGATATGAAAAGTTCAACACAAAAGCATTTCGCAACAGACATTCATTCGCAAATGGAATGGAATCAAAGGCCGCCAGTCCAAAATCGTTGCAGGAGACGACCATTTCACTTGACATATGAAAGCAACAATAGTTCTGATGATAACAGAGAAATCTCCCGGTAAAATGCTACTCCTAAAAGAGTATCACTAGAAAGGAATCCGGGAACGTTCCATGTAACTCAATAGCTGAGATAAAGTTTGGGGATGCTCAATATCCCAAATTAACTGAGTCACAAAGAACAACACTTGTTTGTGGCTCCTTTAAACATTAATGTTTACGATTTTTTGTCTATTTTATTTCTACCCAATTCAATATCATATTTCGGAATAAAAACGTTAATAATCATCTATGTTTGAAGAAATCCGTAACTTTGATAAGGATATTGAGGCACTTATTAGGAAATGAAATGGCTCTCTTATCAAAGATAATCAAATAAGTATTTTCTTGAATATGTACAATAGAAAATGTATCTCCTAATGTTAAAATCTCCTTCCATTTTTTTTTATTTACTAAATACAAATAAATTTTATCACTTTTTATTATTAAAAACTTATTTTTGAATGGAATCTTTAAATTAAGAGAGATTTTTATAGAATAAATATATTTTCACTATGTGAAAAAGAATTAAATGTTTTTTATTTTATGTGATATACATAACGTTTTTAGAGAACTAACACATGACCATTCTTGAATGGTTATTTAGAATTAATTAAAATGTTTATATCCAACTTTAATATAGTCGTACCTCACATTAAAAAAGTATATATATATATATATATATATATATATATATATATATATATATATATATATATATATATATATATATATATATGCATATATATATATATATATATATATATATATATATATATATATATATATATATATGTGTGTGTGTGTGTGTGTGTGTGTGTGTGTGTGTGTGTATAATACAGTAACATGCCACGAAATCTACTAAGATAATTTGTATTTGCCCTATGAATTCAAATTTAGATAATGTTTTTATTTTAAATTCTAGTATCTTTTATAGGTTGTAGAGCAAGAAAAAAAGGAAAAACCAAATAAAATATCCCCTTTTGTTATCAAAAGGCAAAAAACCTGAAAAAAGAAAACGTTATAATAGTGTTTCTTATAGTTCGTTAGGGTTATATTTCTATTTCAATAATGGAACGAAGTTGGTGAATTTTCTTAGGCAGGAAATCAAAATAAAAGTTAGATATATTTACTTAAAAATATATATGATATAGATATTAGCCACATGGAAATACACTACAAAGAAAATAACATAGAAAAAGTTTAGAATAATTGGGATAAAAATATCA
>NC_090738.1:61616890-61619390 GCF_036898095.1 Palaemon carinicauda
ATAATAACAATAGAGAAACGCTTGGTAAATCAGTTACATTTTATCGCAGACAGCGTTTGCTCTCTCAGCACCGAATGCAAAAGCTATCTCGCGTCCACAGCATTCAAGCAATTCAGACTAATCCCTCTTGGTGGAATTTCCTCCCCTGACTACCAAACCATTTGTGCTTCTCTATATCACTGATGGTCTCTTGCACAGGGTCTCTTTTTTGTGATGCATCTTAGGTACTTAAGTGGAATATATATTAATATATATATATATATATATATATATATATATATATATATATATATATATATATATATATATATATATATATATATATATATATATATATATATTTTCCATGTATGTATATATATATATATATATATATATATATATATATATATATATATATATATATATATAAATATATATATATATATATATATATGTGTGTGTGTGTGTGGTGTGTGTGTGTTTGTGTGTGTGTGTGTGGTGTGTTTGTGTATATGTTCGTGTGTGTCAATTCATCTATCTAGCTATCTTTCTATGTATGTATGTATGTATGTGATTTTGAGATGGTAACAAAAAACCTTTCCCATTTTCCTACTTTTTCCTTTGCCACCTTTTCACCCTCATTATTCTAAGGTATGATAATTCACCCTAATTAAAGATTCGGTTCACCTGATTAAAACTTGTTTTTCCCACATCACAGTAAAACCTCAGTTTAGTTCGGACTTCGTCCCCCGGGTTTAATCTCATTTTACGGAGTTCAGAAATTCTTGTAGCAGTTTTTAGGTGATGCTGACTCGCTGGACCCTTTCATAGGTTTTATTTTGATTTTTGACAATTACATGGTTTATTTTTTACCCGCCAAATGAGTTTAATAGGGAATATATCAATGTCTTTTCTATATATTCATGACTTTTGAGTTCATACTCTTCTTACCTGATAATGGATGGTTTCTCAGTCTTCTTCTTCTTCTTCTTCTTCTTCTTCTTCTTCTTCTTCTTCTTCTTCTTCTTCTTCTTCTTCTTCTTATTATTATTATTATTATTATTATTATTATTATTATTTATTATTATTATTATTATTATTATTATTATTATTATCATTTCCCTTTTAGTAATTTACTAATGCACTACAATACATCCAATTTACGAAAAGATTTATTTCCATATAGCAATAAATCTGTAGTAAATAGTGGTTCAATTTGCATTATTCCCGGATTACAGAAGATATAATATTCATTACTGTCACACATACATGTTAATATAACAACAGGATCCTTCCAAAAATAATAAATGCAAAAACTTATTTGTTCATTGGATATCTATAGTAAAAACCATTTTTTTCCATTAACAGTTATTTGCGTAAAAATATTCTTTCAGACCAATAATATCATACCTTTACTTGATAGATATAATTGGATAATTAATTCATAAATGATATCTGATATTGAATATTCAACTAAGACTCCTGCGTGATAATTACATCATTTATTAGCTCTTTGATATCTAAAACATTTAGGAAATAAGTTAAACCATTGTCTGAACTAAACTCATAGTAAGCTTAGGAATTTTGTTTTTTCATTTTTAAAATATGAAAGAAATTTGTTCTCGTACATAGAATAGGATCATATGTCTCATATTTGAGAATCAACTTCAAGTCATTGCTATTTGAAATAATAATATCCAAGGCCCTTCCTTTTATTAGGCCTTATCTTCCTCACATTACCACGCTTTGCCTTTTTTATTCTTATATTGGTTCTCTACTGAAAGTTATACTTATTCCATAAGCTTTGTTGTTAGCCCTTAAGGGAAATGAGTGAGGATGGTAGATTATCTAACATTCCTATGATATACTATACGTGTGTGTGTGTCTGGAACATTGCTGCATTCTTCCATGCAAAGCTGGCTCTGTACCTCAGGAAGTTCGTAACAAAGTAAATTTCCTGGGGATTTACAGAGGAAACAGGACAGAATATGATGATATTGATTATATGTGGGAAGCAACAACGGGATTAGATATATAGCAAAGACGGCACCTCTCTCTCTCTCTCTCTCTCTCTCTCTCTCTCTCTCTCTCCTCTCTCTCTCTCTCTCTCTCTCTCTCTCTCTCTCTCCTCTCTCTCTCCTTACTTTGAAAGGAGGGTTGTTTATATGCATGAGAGCAGAAATTTACTGAATGTTCCTTCTGACAATTCTTATTAAGATTAATAGGAACTAATCCAATTATTTTTTCACAAGTTTTTGTATAAACTAACCAAAGGTTTTGACATCTAATATATTTACGGACAATACAAAAATCAGTAATGTTGATACATTTGTATTATATTAGTGTTAAAACGTAAATTAAACCATTTTCTATCTGATGTTTTATCTCACATTCTATCAGTTTATGTGATACCGGAAATTTACAGTCATTTTACTCTGTTAGGACATCATAAATGCTACTTTGAAATTAACGTTGCTATGTTACAGAGAAATTAATTTGACAAGTGTTACAGCTTTGT
>NC_090738.1:61626890-61636890 GCF_036898095.1 Palaemon carinicauda
TCCGCTAAGGGGTCCTCGTACGGGGGACACGTACAGGGGCAACTTCTTGTTGTCTTTCGTCGCAAAGAGGTCTATCTGCAGTTCTGGGACTTGATTCAGAATGAAGGAGAATGATCCTGCGTCTAAGGACCATTCCGACTCTATCGGTGGTGAACCTGGATAGAGCGTCCGCTGTCACATTGCGGACTCCTTGAAGGTGAACTGTCGACAGGTACCACTTCTTCTTTTCCGCCAATCGGAAGATGGCCAACATCACCTGGTTGAGAGGTGGTGACCTCGATCCTTGTCGATTCAAGCATCTCACAACTACCTCGCTGTCCATCACCAACCTTATGTTGATCGAGTGACGCGGGGGAGACTTTCTTTAAGCTAAGGAGCACTGCCATAGCTCCGAGAAAGTTTATGTGAAAGGTCTTGAATAGCTTAGACCAAGTCCCCTGGACTTTTTTCCCATGAGAGTGACCTCCCCATCCCTCCTTCGAGGCGTCTGAGTGAATCGTCACCGACGGGGGAGGTGGCTGAAGAAGAACCGACTTCTTTAGATGTCTGGCTTGGGACCAAGGCCTGAGAAGAGTACGTAGCCGAAGCGGAACTGGTCTTCTCAGATCTTTTCGCGCGTTTGATGCATAACTTCTCCAAACTCCGGTTGCATCCATTAGCTGTGCTCTTAGCACTGGGACTGTCACTGAAGCAAACTGGAGAGAGCCCAGTACCCTCTCCTGTTCGCGTCTTGATATCCTTTCGGAATCTAGAAGTCTCTTGACAGAACCCGCTATCTCTTTCCTTTTCTTCGCCGGGATGGAGAAACGGTGTGACATTAGGTCCCAGTGGATTCCCAGACACTGGAACTTTTGAGATGGAGAAAGTCGAGACTTTTTTCTGTTGATCTTGAAGCCTAGATACTCTAGGAACTGGATCACTTGACTGGAAGCTTGCAAGCATTCTGTCTCGGATGCTGCCCACACCAGCCAGTCATCCAGGTAGGCTACTACCTGAATTCCCTTTAGGCGTAATTGTTTGAGAGCTACGCTCGCAAGCTTCGTGAAAATCCTTGGGGCTATATTTAGCCCGAATGGCAGGGCTCTGAAGGCGTATAGTCTTCGTTGTAGCTTGAAGCCTCGGTAGGGGGAGAGTCGACGGTTGATTGGAACGTGCCAATAGGCGTCTGACAAGTCTATGGAGACGGAATATGCCCTCTTGGGCAGTAAGGTCCTTATGTGTTGCAGTGTTAGCATCTTGAATTTGCAATTCACTATGAACTTGTTGAGTTGCAACAAGTCCAGAATGACTCTGAGCTTTTCCGAGTCTTTCTTGGGAACACAAAACAGCCTCCCTTGGAATTTGATGGACTTCACCCTTCGGATCACTTTTTTCTCCAACAGTTCTTGAACGTACTCCTCCAGAACAGGGGTGGAGTGTTGGAAAAACCGAAGGCACGGGGGTGGAGTGCTGTACCAGCTCCAGCCCAGTCCGTTTTTGAGTAGGCTGTGGGTCCAGGGATCGAAGGTCCACCGATCCCGAAAATTCTGAAGTCTCCCTCCTACCGACATCATCTCACTTGAACTGCCGTCCTGAGGTCTTGCCTCCCTGACTGCGACCACCCCTGAATCCCCTCCCCCTTGAGGGGCGCCTAGACGAGCCTCTGGCTGCTCCTCTAGGCTTTGCTCGAAAGGAAGTAGACTGCCCTTCTAACGTTGGGGTGAATGCTGTGGACTGTGTCGACACAGCCTGGGGTACCCACTGGAATGTGGTCGGGGTTTGTGCCACCATCTGGGGCACTGAAGGCAATGGCAATTGCAGTTGCTGTTGCTGTCTAAGAGGCTTGGCTGGCCGAGACGGTAGCCTAGTCCTCATAGTCTTCCTCTTTGGTTGAGGACCCTCATCCGGGGAAGACTTTCTTTTGATAGCCAGGCCCCATTTCTGGAGAAGGTTTCTATTTTCCGAGGCCGCCTTATCAACAACTTCTTTGACCCATTCGGTAGGGAAAAGGTCTTTGCCCCAAATGTTGGAGGAGATTAGTTTCCTTGGCTCGTGCCTCACTTCAGCCGAGGTGAACACGAACTCCCTACAAGCTCCTATCGCCCTGACGAAGCTATAAAGATCCTTCGTCACTGTGGCCAGATGAGTCTTGGCCACTACCATGAACATTTCATGGACCTTGGGGTCACTTGCCATCGTCTCAAGAGTAGTCTGAAGAGACATTGAGGCAGCCAGTCTTTCTTTTGTCTCGAGCTCTCTCCGCAAAAGAAAGTCAGACAGCTTAGGGAGGTCCTCGCCGAACTGACGTCCGGCAATATCAGCCTCCAACTTCCCAACTGAGAAGGTAAGATGGACGTCCTTCCAGTCTTTGTGGTCCATAGGCAGGGCCAGCGACAAGGGTTTACACTCCTCCAGGGAGGGGCAAGGCTTGCCGGCCTCAACTGCTTTTAATACAGCCGCAAACCCTTTCTGTAAAAAGGGGAAGGCTCCAGCAGGAGAGGACACAAAGGAAGGGAGCTTCTTACTCAATGCAGGTACCTTTGAGTTCGTGAAGCCCCTCTCTTTCATCGAGGATGAAAGCAAAGCTTGAGCCTTAGCATGGTCCATCACTATGACCTCCTTCGGCTCTGTCTCCTCCTTTGAAGCTGGTTCCTTCCTCAGCCGGCCATAACAGTCCGGATATGACCCCTTGCTGGGCCAGAATTCCACCTCCTCTAGGGGAACTGAACCCAACTTATCGGAGATGACGATCTTTCCAGTCGTCATCGGCATGTGCTCAGCATACCTCCATGGGTTAACATCTGAGCACAAGGGAAGGTCTTTCACATTGAGCCTCTTCTGGGGCCCATGTGATGCTGCAAGGCTCTGCATCCGCAGTTCCATTGCAGCCGCCTTCTCCTGATTCTCCCTCTGCATTTGTTGGATCATTCCAACAATGGAGGAGAGGGCCTGTCCCAGCTCTGCTGGGAGAGCAGACGATGTTGAGGGAATAGGCTCCGGGATCTGAACCGGAGTAGCCGACACCTCGTCGGCCTCTTCCTCTACAATGTCTGGGGCTTGAACTTCATCATGGCCTCCTGCCAGGAGGTCTTCCTCCAGACGCTCGTCCACATCAGACATCCTGTCATCCAACTAGATGTCTTGCAAAGCGACCGCGACTTCAGCATCCACCTGGATCTGAACTTGGGGGATCTCCTCTTGAGGCTGGGGAATCACTGCATCAGCTGATGCCCTAGGGAAAAGATACGCCCTCATCTTCTCATTTGGAAGATAAGGTCCAGAGGTGTTCTTCTGGAAACCCCTTACCCAGGTACGAAGCTTTTCCCTTGCTATATCCCTTGATTCCGCCGTCCTAGGGGAATCAAAGGCCTCAGTAATCAGGTTAGTGCAAACGGTACATACCTGAGATTCCCAATACTGGAGATCACCTTGGAGACAGCGCATGCTGCGTGCCTCCTACAAAACTCATGTCCGCAGAGGTTCTTCCCGCGGACGTTGCAGAAAACAGTTCCGCACTTCGGAGGGTCCTCCTGTAAAGAGAAGAAATTTCCATGAGTATCAAGTGAACTACATATCACTGGATATGCACAGTTAAGCATAACAATTCAGAAAGGAAAGACACACACTTGTGTTTCCTTCACAACCAATTGTTGCAGCCTTCCAGATAATAAAATTGTATGGTTAATCTCTTCTAGAATAACCAATGAAAAGTTTCCAGAGGAAACAGGTGGAGCTCACACCTAAGCTATGATTTTAAAATCCTGGATAATAGACAAGAAAGAACTCACTTTCTTATCTGTAAGGCAACAGCAAAGGGCTGTGCAAGACAACACAAAAGTGTTAGAACACAAAGTGCTGTACCAAAACTTATACTATAGTTTTCTTCTTACAGTATATGTTATACTGAAGAATATACAGTATAGAAGGTTATGTGCCGGCCGGCACTTGCCGGCCGGCACACACCATAACTAGCTTTAAAGTATACTACTTAACAGCTAAAAGGTGGCAGAACGCTGGTTCAAATGCATGTGCCAGCCGGCAACAGCCAATGTCGGCTACACAAGGTAGCACCCGGCTGCCGGCCACTGCTCCTAGCGACCGGCAGACAAGGGCTGACATTAGCCGGCCGGCAAAGGTAAACAACCGATGCCAGCCAGCAGCAAAAGAACCAGAGAACTACGACTGCCCGGCTGCCGGCCTATGAGGCTGGCAGCCGGGTCGGGTACAGCACTAGAAGAAAACAGAATGGATGCCGGGATAAGAGCGTAAACTACCTCCAAGCCCGGCAATTCGAAAGAGTGCATATAAGGAAGGGGAGAATCTAATTCAAGCTTCCTGACCAATGCCGTCTGGCTCTACAGGCAGGCATGGATGAGGGACCAGGGGAGGTCCGAGCAGCACTCAAAGCAGAAGACCCTTGCTGGCCGGCAGACTCTGCCGGCCGGCAAGGGACTGAGTCAATTCCACATCCTAACCTATCCTAGGTCCAGATGTAGAATGACGTACAGTACTATAATGGCTAGGCCATTACGGAGAAAGAGGGGGAAGGGACAAAAGAGGGTCCTACCAACCTTGCTTTAGTGAAGGATCACCCGCAGCCAAGAAAACTCATCTTAGCCTAAGGGAGATCCAAGGAGGGAGGCCAGCAATACTTGCCAGCTCCCAAAGAACCAAAGCAAGGAAGGTGTTGCTACTCCCAGGGTAAGGATCTTATCCTCCCACCGAGAACAGCAACAAGGACTAGTCTGCTAGATCACAAAAGAAGGAATCATCTCGTACAGAAACCTTCGGTAGTGACCTAAGGAGGATAAGCCTCCTATGTCTGTGTCAGGCCAGCGAGGGAGACTCTACCCCAAGCCAGACAAACGCAGACTCAGACTAAAAACTCTGTTGTTCTGTCCCTCTCTGAAACCAGACTTACTATAACAGGAAGGTACAGTAACACCCCAGCATAGTTTTATCGAAAGTTAATTCAGATAAACCACTTAGGGATAAGCCCAAGGCTTAAACAGAGGGAAAGGGATTGCATACATTCTCCGAAGAAAAGAAAGCAACCGGGGAGTATGAGAAAGTATATTAATGTTCCATAAGCAACTTAGCCTAGGCACCAAGAGAATCGATTACCTAAATCACCGAAACTCAATCGTATACTATCTTGGAAATATTCAACATAATCTTAAATGTATAACAACAGCCTGAAGCTTCAATAAAATTTTAATACACTCGGAAAAACCAAAATCATGCAGAAAGTACTAGGACCAAACGACTAGGCTACATGGCCTAGCGTAGCACGAAAGGAAATCCTATGTAACGCTAAATAGCTAGAATTTATTAAAGCAAAACAACCGGGAATGTCGCTCTGGCTAACTAAAACTCATACCTAGCAAGCGACAGCGTCCATGACGCCTCCGGTAGGCTACGGCTCTTGTAACAAAGATTAATCCTATTAATCACTTAAAAATTTACCAAGAGCCTACATTTATACATAAAAGAAATGGTACTCAACTTATCAGAGGCCGACGAAGTTGGAGAAGCCATGAAAAGCTGAATAAATCCAAGATTTGCGAAAAACACAGGAAAAAACACCGAGTTGTTAAGCTACGCAAAAAGGAATACAGATGGCGCCAGGATTGGCGCCAGGCACGCTTACGAAACTGGAGAAGAGGGAGCCTTGGGAGCGGCTCCCCCATTTTCTTTCCCGTTTTCGTTTCTTGCCAATTGACCCCTCGATGTGTTATCTCTGTTTGGGGTGCAGATTGCCATGTGGCGTGTCAAGAATACGTCCTCTGATATGTCGCGATATCCCTTTCATTAGGGATATTCGCTCCAGGAGTTAGAATTCTGGGTACCTTAAGGTAAATTCTCTGGGAATATCGCCGTAGTTGTAATATACCCTAGGAAGCTACCCTATAGGAACTTCCATCAGGACGACATGGCTTGAGCCCAAAAATATATATATATATATATATATATATATATATATATGTATATATATATATATATATATATATATATATATATATATACAGTATATATATATATATATATATATATATATATATATATATATATATCCGTCATCACCTATTTATTATACTGATTACTGTAATCAAATTACCATCAAAGGCCACAACTCCATTGGAATCCGCTGTTTGTTGTTAAAATGCCCGATTATTCTGAAAATACACAAAATTGAGTTTTTATGATCTCGTAAACTAATATATTCCAGAGGTCAACAGGTTTACAAATGGGCAGTTTTATATCTGTTGTTCGTTCACATGAATCACCACTTACAGAGAGCTTTGAAGAATGATGGTAATTAAAATTCGCTTATTGTGTTTTACTGGTATATATTTATGAAACTAATTTCTGATATTAAGACAAAAACTTTATTTTTTCAGTATTTATATATCAAAAAGGTCATGAACATACCATACTTTGACTGGGCTCACCGAATATGAAAGTTTTATAATTAACAGTGTTTCATATCTAATTTACAATTTTTTTCGATTTTTATGTAAGTAGACCTTCGACGAACTAAATAAGTTTTTCTATGGTTTGACGCAAGAATTATTATCTAAGCTCATGTAGTTTTCAAGTTATTGGTGATATCCTGTTATGTCAACCATCTTGGATTTCCTCTCTTTGGAAAGAAATAACAGAATTAGCCTCCATATGCGAAGAAAAATGTAAGGCTTTAGTAGGCCCCTTTTGCACAAAGAAATAAATTACGTTTCACTGCATTTTCATATATAAAAATTTAAACAGAGCAGGAAACATACAGCTGAAGCCAAGGGAAAATAGTTATTATAAAATCCAATAATGAAACAGTTTTGAATAGAAAGAGAACTCTTATATTCATCAACCACACCATCTACATTTCAGTCTTCTAATTCCCAGAAGGACGTAGACATCCGGGATTGAAATTGATTTTATTTCACGAATTCTCTCTAATCCGATTCGCCTGATAAGGCTTCCATCTATTCACTGTCCGCTGCTGATGATGGAATTGGCAATCCTTGAATCACGGACGCCTTCATTTGAATCTTTGATTCAGCAATGAGATTTTCTTGCAATGAATGAAATGAATCCTAATCATCATTAAATGGAAGTCAAAGAGAAAATTAAATTTCATATTAGGTGTGTGATTACCTATAAGTTGCGTGTTTGTATTACATTTACCAGTTTTCCAATGTGATACAATAGGAATTTATACACCTTGTAAAAATTTTATTTGCTACGATGATTAAGATATATGAAGGGATTCTTAGGTCCAAAAATATTAAATCAAGGAACTATAATTGTTCACTGGCTACTTACCTCTTGGTAAGAGTAGAAGAGACTATCCAGCTATGGCAAGCAACTCTTCTATGGAGAAGGACACTCCAAAATCAAACCATTGTTCTCTAGTCTTAGATAGTACCATAACCTCTCTACTATGGTCTTCCACTGTCTCGGTTTAGAGATCCTTTGATTGAAGGTACACTTGAGAAACCATTGTATTTTGTTTCTCTTCCTCTTGTTATTTTGAATATTTTATCCGCTTGTTTTTAGTTTATATATGAAAGATTTATTTTAATATTATTATCTCTCTTAAACTTGTCTTGTAGTTTTTCTAGTCAACTTTCTTCACTTTCTATTTTCCCTGTTAGAGCCCTTGGGTTTATAGCATCCTGGTTTTCCAATTAGGGGGTTAGTTTAGCAAGTAATAAGATAGAATAATAATATATGTTTAAAGTATATTACTGAGACTCACGTAAATTTGAAATGTTCTGTATAAATCTACATATTTATTAACCTGATGGAAGGGCTATTAATTTAAACAGAATTTAAAGTAATTACTATATTTTTTTTATGGAATGATATTTGTTATTAAGCGTATATAAGGAAATTAAAATAAAGGGTAATATCATATATATAAAAGCACATGCAAAATCACATGCATGTACACATAAGTATAGACAAATACCTATATACACATACACACATATCTCGTTCAGAGAATGCAGTATGAGCAGTCAAGGCATTTTCGACTTGTTTATCCTCTTCTGATCCAATCACTCCCCTTGGACAGCCAAACATAGCATCCTAAGGTGTTCTCTGGATACCAGGATGAACCACTTTGTTATATATGAATTGAAAAAATAAAAGTTGTTTACATATTTTCAATATTTTTTTTTTTCCACTTAACACATACATTTACTTTGACTGTCAAGTTTACCACGTACGATCCTAGACTTAGGCCACACGATTTTCAAGTCGTCTATAAGTTTGTTACAGAATTTCCTGCCGTTTTTTGGACACCAGAATTTATGGACAACCAAATATTAAAATATAACGAGCAAATGCGTGGTGACATATTCTGCCCTATTTGTTTGAAGGGCTCTTAAAACACAAACTTTGTTGGGTTGTCTTGTTAAAATGAAACAAATATATAGTTTTAGTCATGTTGATACTGAAAACCTATTAGGTCTACCTTACACTTTGAATATAAATGTGAAATACCATGAGTTCAACGACAATGTCTTTGTTTCTTTTTGGTTGGTAAGGTTTTCAAAAATTAAAAGTAAATTTATTCCATTTTGATTAATATTTTTAGATAAACGATTGAGTTCTTATATCATACGGTCTCTACTTCCTTATCATAATAACATATGTTTCGTATAAAATATCGAGTAGTACATCGCTTGAACACTAAGAGACGACATCCTGTGTGCGTGTTTCTGGTCACGCCAATTTTGCTTGTACATTTGGTTGGGGAAAGGAAGTAGTCATACCCTAGTGAGAGGAGTGTGCGGTAATGTGCTAACTATCAAGACATGAAGAAACATACATCAATTTGACAGCTTAGAAGTCTGCTGATAGTAAAAAAATGTATTTTATGCATCCAAATTTCACTTGCTTTTCCTTTACAGTATTTGTGTATACATGCCATGTATTATTAACTGCATTTGACTTGCTTTGTTATTTATCATTTATAGTTATTTGAGACCACGTTGATATTTCCTGATATATATATATATATATATATATATATATATATATATATATATAAACATATATATATATATATATATATATATATATATATATATATATCTATATATACATATATATATATATATATATATATATATGTATATATATATATATATGAGAGTGGTGAGAGACTGGTAGATATGTGTGTTGAACAAGAGATGGTAATAAGTGCTAGCTTTTTTAAAAAGAAAGATAAAATTAAGTATACATGGGTAAGAGTGGCAAATGGAAGAGTAGTAGAAAGGGCATTAATGGATTATGTGTTGATAACAAAAAGAATGTTTGGAAGATTGAAAGACGTGCACGTGTTTAGGGGTATGGCTAACGGTATGTCTGATCATTTTTTGGTGGAAGGAAAATTAGTTGTAGCAAAAGAGTGGGGGAATAGAGTAGGTGGATGTAAAAGGGAGCTAGTGAGGGTTGAAGAGCTAATAAAACCGGGGGTAAAAAGTAAATATCAGGAAAGGTTGAAAATGGCATATGACGAGGTGAGAGTAAGAGAAACTGGTAATTTAGAGGAGGAGTGGAAGTTAGCAAAAGAAAATTTTGTTGGGATTGCAAGTGATGTATGTGGCAAGAAGGTTATTGGAGGCAGCATGAGGAAGGGCAGTGAATGGTGGAATGAAGGAGTGAAGGTAAAAGTGGAAGAGAAAAAGAGGGCTTTTGAAGAATGGCTGCAGAGTAATAGTATAGAGAAGTATGAAAAATATAGAGAGCAAAAGGTGGAAGTAAAGCGCAAGGTACGTGAGGCAAAGAGGGCAGCTGACCTGAGGTGGGGTCAGGGACTGGGTCAGTCATATGAAGAGAATAAGAAGAAGTTTTGGAAAGAAGTGAAGAGAGTAAGAAAGGCCGGCACAAGAATTGAAGAGACAGTGAAAGATGGAAATGGAAGGTTGTTAAAAGGAGAGGAGGCAAGGAAAAGGTGGGCGGAATATTTTGAAAGTTTGCTGAATGTTGAGGATGATAGGGAGGCAGATATAAT
>NC_090738.1:61652491-61654991 GCF_036898095.1 Palaemon carinicauda
AAAATAATTTTGACGGGTATAAATGCTAAACATGATGTCGTCTCTTAGTGTTCAAGCGATGTACTACTCGATATTTTATACGAAACATATATCATTATGATAAGGGGGTAGAGACCGTATGATATAAGAACTCAATTGTTTATCTAAAAATATTAATCAGAATGGAATAAATTTACTTTTAATTTTTTGAAAACCTTACCAACCAAAAAGAAACAAAGACATTGTCGTTGAACCCATGGTATTTCACATTTCAATTCAAAGTGTAAGGTAGACCTAATAGGTTTTCAGTATCAACTTGACAAAACCTTTATATTTGTTTCATTTTAACAAGACACCCCAACAAAGTTTGTGTTTTAGGAGCTCTTCAAACAAATAGGGCAGAAGATGTCACCACGAATTTGCTCGTTATATTTTAATATTTGGTTGTCCATAAAATCTGGTGTCCGAAAACGACAGGAAATTCTGTAACAAACTTATAGACGACTTGAAAATCATGTGGCCTAAGTCTAGGATCGTACGTGGTAAACCGGGACATAGTCAAAGTAAATATATGTGGTAAGAGGACAAATAAAGATATTGAAAATATGTAAAAAAAAATTTATGCAAAATGAATAATCTATTTCATTGAGCCACAGGCTTAATTTTTCAATTAATGGATAACAAAGTGGTTCATTCTGGTATCCAGAGAACACCTTAGGATGCTATGTTTGGCTGTCCAAGGGGAGTGATTGGATCAGAAGAGGATAAACAAGTTGAAAATGCCTTGACTGCTCATACTGCATTCTCTGAACGAGATATGTGTGTATGTGTATATAGGTATTTGTCTATACTTATGTGTATATGCATGTGATTTTGCATGTGCTTTTATATATTTGAGATTATCCTTTATTTTAATTTCCTTATATACGCTTAATAACAAATATCATTCCATAAAAAAAAAAATATAGTAATTACTTTAAATTCTGTTTAAATTGATTGCCCTTCCATCAGGTTGATAAATATATATACATTTATACAGAACATTTCGAATTTACGTGAGTCTCAGTAATATATTTTAAACATATATTATTATTCTATTTTATTACTTGCTAAACCTAACCCCTAGTTGGAAAACCAGGATGCTATAAACCCAAGGGCTCTAACAGGGAAAATAGCTCAGTGAAGAAAGTTAACTAGAAAAACTACAAGACAAGTTTAAGAGAGATAATAATATTAAAATAAATCTTTCATATATAAACTAAAAACTTGAAAACAACAAGCGGATAAAATATTCAAAATAACAAGAGGAAGAAAAACAAAATACAATGGTATCTCAAGGGTACCTTCAATCAAAGGATCTCTAAACCGAGACAGTGGAAGACCATAGTAGAGAGGCTATGGTAATATCTAAGACTAGAGAACAATGGTTTGATTTTGAAGTGTCCTTCTCCATAGAAGAGCTGCTTACCATAGCTGGATAGTCTCTTCTACTCTTACCAAGAGGTAAGTAACCAGTGAATAATTATAGTGCCGTGATTTAATATCTTTGGACCTAAGATTCCCTACATATATCTTAATCATCGTAGCAAATAAAATTTTTACAAGGTGTATAAATTCCTATTGTATCACATTGGAAAACTGGTAAATGTAATACAAACACGCAACTTATAGGTAATCACACACCTAATATGAAATTTAATTTTCTCTTCAACTTCCATTTTATGATGATTAGGATTCATTTCATTCATTGCAAGAAAATCTCATTGCTGAATCAAAGATTCAAATGAAGGCGTCCGTGATTCAAGGATTGCCAATTCCATCATCAGCAGCGGACAGTGAATAGATGGAAGCCTTATCAGGCGAATCGGATTAGAGAGAATTCGTGAAATAAAATCAATTTCAATCCCGGATGTCTACGTCCTTCTGGGGAATAGAAGACTGAAATGTAGATGGTGGGGTTGATGAATATAAGAGTTCTCTTTCTATTCAAAACTGTTGCATTATTGGATTTTATGATAACTATTTTCCCTTGGCTTCAGCTGTATGTTTCCTACTCTGAATTTTTATTTATGAAAATGCAGTGAAACGCAATTTATTTCTTTGTGCAAAAGGGGGCTACTAAAGCCTTACATTTTTCTTCGCATATGGAGTTTAATTCGGTTATTTCTTTCTAAAGAGAGGAAATCCAAGATGGTTGACATAACAGGATATCACCAATAACTTGAAAACTGCATGAGATTAGATAATAATTCTTGCGTCAAACCATAGAAAAACTTATTTAGTTCGCCGAAGGTCTACTTACATAAAAATCGAAAAAATTGTGAATTAGATATGAAACACTGTTAATTATAAAACTTTCATATTCGGTGAGCCCAGTCAAAGTATGGTATGTTCATGACCTTTTTGATATATAAATACTGTAAAAATAAAGTTTTTGTCTTAATACCAGAAATTAGTTTCATAAATATATACCAGTGAAAAACAATAAGTGAATGTTAATTACCATCATTCATCAAAGCTC
>NC_090738.1:61657491-61659991 GCF_036898095.1 Palaemon carinicauda
TAAATATATATATATATATATATACATATACATATATATATATATATATATATATATATATATTTATATATTTATATATATATATATATATATATATATATATATATATGTATATATATGTATATATATATATATATATATATATATATATATATATATATATATATATATATATATATATATATATATATATATATATATGTACATATATATATGTATATATATTTATATATATATATATATATATATATATGTGTGTGTGTGTGTGTATATAGAGTATTTGTATACATATATTTATACACACACACACACACACATATATATATATATATATATATATATATATATATATATATATATATATATATATATATATATATGTATAATGGTCAATGTTGCTATCATCTTCTTGATTTGGCAGCTTTCGACATAACTTCTGTCATCTTCAGCCTAACTGCAAATATCTTTATGTAAAATTGATAAGAATAATACAAATGCTCATCAGTACATAATTAGGAAGATATACTTCCAAGAACTGCCCAAATAGCTCTAAAATCAAAGAACAAAAACCATATTATTATTATTATTATTATTATTATTATTATTATTATTATTATTATTATTTGCTAAGTTACAAACCTAGTTGGAAATATAAGATGCTATAAGCCCAGGGGCTCCAACAGGGAAAATAGCTCAGTGAGGAAAGGAAACGAAGAAAAATATAATGTCTTAAGAAGAGCAACAACATTAAAATAAATATCTCATATACAAACTATACAAACTTTAACAAAACAAGAGGAAGAACATTAAGATAGAATAGTGTGCCCGAGTGTACCCTCAAGCAAGAGAACTCTAACCCAAGACAGTGGAAGACCATGGTGCAGAGGTTAGGGCACTACCTAAGATTAAAGAACAATGGTTTGATTTTGGAGTGTCCTTCTCCTAGAAGAGCTGAAAGGGGAAAGTGGCCTCTGAACAATTACAGTGCAGTAAGGAGAATTGTTTGGTAAACTCAGTGTTGTCAAGTATATGAGGCAGAGGAGAATATGTAAAGAACAGGCCAGACTATTTGGTGTGTGTGTGTGTGTGTGTGTGTGTAGGCAAAAGGAAAATTAACCGTAACCAAAGAGAAGGATCCAATGTACTACTGTTTGACCAGTCAAAAGACCCCATAACTCTCGAGCGGTAGTATCTCAACGGGTGGCTGGTGCCCAGGCAAACCTACTACCTTCAATAGACATTACTCATAAAACTATAAAACTATATAAAAGACCCAATAACTAATATACCTAGTCACCCACAGGAGACGACGACCACCCACCAGAGCATATATGTGTTTGTTTGTTTATAAGGATAGTAAGTCAAGGCATGATTATGTAAGTAATATTAACAATTTCTAATTTCAATTTTGCATTTCATGCTATATTTTCAATGATTAATTGGGAAAACTTATGATGAAAAATGAAAAATTACACGCTTGACTCAAAATATGGTTATAAATGTCCCTTATATATTGCTTAGGAGTTTTGTATTTATTTTATGAAAAAAAAAAAACATATATTTTATTTCGTAGAGGGTAATTAACTAAAAAATGTCAATCCGTAAGAAGAGTTAACATAGGTAAATCAATCACTTTTTTTTTTATGCAAGACTTGTTTGTGAGAAAGTTACAAATAGGTAAATTCAAAATTGCTAAATATGAGAGATATGCCGTAAAGCACTAATTTTTACCCTAACTACGGTGAGTAGACTCTCTTCCACAACATTAGGGAACTTCCTCGGATAATGAAAAACAATCCGGACGAAAGAAAGGAAACAGTAGAAGGTCCATTATCATATTAATTGAACTGAGACTACGGTTGTTTATATTCAGGGTGCTCCAAAGACTGTTAGACTTTTAAAGTGGAGTATTCTGAAAGGATGGCACGTTCAGTTCAAAGTGAGCTTTTCTTTTTAGTTTTTGAAACCTTTTAACGTTTCATTTCAAATTAGTTTTACCAGTAAGACTGGAAACTGAATGTGAAGATAATTGGTTTCGTAAAAAACGTACTTTGATTTTAAATTAATTTGCTTCTTAAGGCCATAACGTTGAGAGTAATTTGTTCTGTGAAGCTATGATGCTAACTTCAAGGTGGTTTTATTTTGAAAGGCTATTCCATAAAGCTATAATACTTGCCAAATTAATTTCTTTGTAACACAGCAACGTTGATTACAAAGTAGCATTTATGATGTCTAACACAGTAAAATCACTGGAAATTTCCGATATCACATAAACTGATAGAATGTGAGACAAAAAATTGTAGTTACTCTTTATGGTAGGATTTCTGCGATGTAGATATATAGTAGTTTCAAGGCAGTCACCTCTACATAATAAAGAGAAGTGTCTGGATATATATATATATTATATATATATATATATATATATATATATATATATATATATATATATATATATATATATATATATATATATATATACAGTATATATATATATATATAT
>NC_090738.1:61662491-61669991 GCF_036898095.1 Palaemon carinicauda
ATAATAACCCTCCTATCATTATTTAGCATTTCTAATTACACCTATTATTGTGTATAACTTTAGCGCCATCTATTGATTGCTGATCGTAGCGGACAGCATGAATGAAATTACCTTTTGTTATTTTTACGTATGTAATCCTTGGAAATGTTTACTTCCAAGCTCTTTCAAGTTAATACTTTTGAGTTCGTTATCCGGTGGCTAATTCTTCGCTTGCTTATAGTGTTTATTAAGTGGTTATTTGTTATTATTTTGTTATATATTTATACGTGATTTAAAATAAGTAAAGTCTGTTTAATTTTAACTTTAATTTGATCATTCTCCTAATATATCTACTATACCTACATGAAGTGTTGCCCTCATTACTGAGAATTTATGAATGAATAGTCAAGTGGAAAGCAGAAGTTGTGACAAATTGGGGGCCTGTGTCCGGGATGTACTTACGTATGTGTTACGCTTACGCTCGATCTTGACGGATTGTGAAATTCATTTTGTTGTTTCTCTAAAATGATGGACAACATGAGTGTAGTGTATTAGTGATATTTTGCTAGTTTATAACTGACCACCACCGGATAGTGTTCTCCAGCGCGCTCACACTTTCACCTAGAGAATGTCGTGTTGCTACACGTCATCTTAAGCATACATCGAGATTTTGGAGGACGTGCAGGCAGGGTAATGGCATCCTAGAATTCGTCATTCTTTTAACCCTCGACTCTGTTGACTACCATCGCTTAGCGATATCTTCATAGTCGCCCCAACTTCTCGAGGTGCTTCGAGGCATTCAAAACCTCATCATAAGGAATTGAAGATTCCTTCCTTAGGAACTTCTGCTCCTCTTACTCAGGGTACGACCTTCGCTCTTTCAAGGATTTCGGCTGGATATTGTTACGACCACGTGGTCAAGAACTTCGTTCCACCTCGATGGATATTTAAAGGTTTATTCCTTGTTCAGGTAACTGTTGGTACTTCCAATTATTTACTTCATTAAAAATATCTTATTCAAGATTATTAGTGGTTTTGCATTATTGGTGAACCAAGTTTTCCGATTGGCATGGATTATTAAAGCCTTGTTCATTTAAGTGAATTTCTGTACATTGTAGGACTTAAGGATTAAGGAAATTCCTCTGGTTTGTGAGTGCCTTCGCACCATAAATCCATGAATGCCCTGACGTTTTTAAGTCTTAAAGCTTGTGTATAGTAGTAATATAATTTCCAGTTATATTTTCCATTTTATCAGTATTGAGAGATGCCTTTTGATCTTGAGAAATTTTTAGGTGCACCCAGGGAGCACCTAAATACACTACAGGAAGCTAAAAAGGACCAGCTTCGCCAAATAGCTGTAAGGGCTAGAATATCTGTAGGTCATGCTGTGGTGAAAGCTGAACTATTGTGAAAGATATTAGATTTCCTGATAAATAGTGGTAACATAACTGAAGAAGAGGCTCTTCCCTTAAGGCCTTTAACACTTGAACGAGGTGCTGCTCGTACTGTTACTGTAACTGAAGACCCAGAGATAGTGAAATTGAAACTCCAACTTGAACTGCAGCAGTTAACACTAGAAGCTGAACAAAAAAGGCTTGAAGCTGCAAATGCCGCAGTAGAAACTGAGCAAAGAAGACTTGAAATAGAACGTAAAGAAAAAGTTCTGTTGGAAAAGGAACTATCAGCCATAAGAATAGAAGAAAGGTTGGCAGAAAAACAGCTACCCGATGCTTTTGACCTTAGTAAAGCACGCAAACTCCTGCCTGTCATCGATGAAAAAGATCCTGATGTTTTTTTCATTACTTTTGAAAACACTGCAACGTCTCTCAACTGGCCTAGAGACCAATATGTTCTCTTAATCAGAAACTCCTTCAAAGGAAAAGCTGCATATGTGGCAGCACAACTTGTCCAAGAAAGGGATTATGAAATCTTTAAAACTGCCATATTAGATGCTTATAGTGTTACAGCAGAAGGGTATAGACAAGTCTTCAGACAAACTTTGAAGAACCAAGCTCAAACCTATCTAGTTTTTCACATTGAAGTTGAAGCAGTTTAATAAATGGATAGATAAGGAACAAATAACTACTTTAGAACAATTAAAGAATTTAATAGTTTTAGAAGAATTCCTGAGGCGTATTCCAGCTAATGTGGCAATGTTTATTAGAGAAAAACAAGAAAAAGATGGCAAAAGGGCTGCCCTATTAGCTGATGATTACCATCTCATTCATAAACTTAAACCACATTCGTCCTCACCTTCATCTTCCCCACAGGTTTGTACTTTTTGTAAGAAAGGTCATCATATTAAAGACTGTCCTAGTCCCAAATGCAAAGCATCTCATGGTAAGGCTTCTCCTAATGCTTTTTCACAAGGACCCAAATCAGGGAATACTGCAAATAAAACGACTCTTCACTGTGCTCAACCTCTATCAGACTTTACAGCATTTACATATCCTGGTAAAGTAAATGATATTCCCGTGCAAATTTTGAGAGATACAGGGT
Organism: Palaemon carinicauda; assembly: GCF_036898095.1. Lineage (NCBI taxonomy): Eukaryota > Metazoa > Arthropoda > Malacostraca > Decapoda > Palaemonidae > Palaemon > Palaemon carinicauda. The sequence goes on from NC_090738.1 coordinate 61,664,970, forward strand.
CATCTCAAACTATCATTAGCTCAAAGTTAAAAGATTTAGCTAAACCAACAGATCAGTATGTAACTGTGTCAGATTTGACTTGTCAAAAGGTTTTACCTATTGTACAGATTTCTCTTGATTGTCCTTATTTTAAAGGTTCAACTAATGTCGCCTTGTTGGATTCTGACCTGCCTTGCAAGAACATAGACATGATACTTGGTAATGACTTGGCTCAATCTAACGGTACTCCTAGTCTTATCATTACGCAGCCTGAAGTAGTGATCGAAAAAGCTTGCAAAGAGCTTTCTCCGGTGGTAGAGCTTCCCTGCCAAGTAGTCACCAGGTCTAAAACCTCAACTTCTAGCGACACTGAACACACAGGTAAGGTGGATCAAAGTACCTTAGGTGAAAAAGTCCTTGCTGATCTTGTTGATATTCCCTAAGATGAATTTGTAGAGTATCAAAGGTCTGATGATAGTTTGAAAGAATACTTTGATAAAGTAAAAGATGACGTTGATGAAAGTAAGTTACCATATTTTTATCTTCATAATAACATCCTTATGAGACGTTATAGACCTTTGAAGATTGCAGGACAAAATTCCTGGCATGATAGTTACCAGCTTGTAGTTCCTTCTAATCTTCGTGCAGCCTTATTGGATCTTGCTCATTCAGCAGAGTCTCATCTAGGCATTTCCAAAACCTATAAGCGTTTGCTGGACGATTACTACTGGCCTGGTATGAAAGCTGATGTAAAGCACCACATAGAATCTTGCCATCCCTGCCAGGTAACTGGTAAACCAAATCAGAAAATACCTCCAGCACCATTAGTTCCTATTACAGTACCTAATTCTCCTTTTGAAAAGGTAATTTTAGATTGTGTTGGTCCACTTCCCAAAACTAAGAAACAAAATGAGTACATTTTAACCTTGTTGTGTCCAACTACTAGATTTCCTTTAGCCGTACCTATAAAAAACATCTGCTAGAACAATTATTGTTAATCTTCTTAAAATTTTCACCATTTTTGGTTTTCCAAAAGAGCTTCAGTGTGATCAGGGGACAAACTTCACTAGTGATTTGTTTAAGCAAACTTTAAAGCAGTTAAACATCTCTCATATTTTTGCTTCAGCTTATCACCCTCAGACTAATGGAGCCCTCGAACGAGTACACCAGACCATTAAAAACCTCCTGCGCAAGTACATTTGTGAAACTGGACGAGACTGGGATGAAGACCTGGATCTGCTTATGTATGTACTTAGGAGTACGCCTAATGAATCGACTGGAATTTCTCCCTTCGAGATGATGTTCGGCCGCAGACCTAGGACAAACCTTAGTATGGTAAAAGAAAACATCCTAAGAGGTACTTACAAAGACCAGCAAGTAAGTATTCCGCAATACCTCCAAAGTCTTAAGGTTAAATTTGACCATGTTTAGGAATTTGCCAATCTGAATTTAACTAACAGTCAGATTCGAATGAAAAACCATTACGATAAAAAGGCCAAAATTAGAACTTTTAAAGTAGGAGATGATGTACTTGTATATCGACCAGTTCCAGGAGCTCCATTGAGAGAAAAATTTATGGGTCCGTATAAAATCACTAAAAGGGTCTCTAAAACAACTTATGCAATTGAAACTCCAGATAAAAGGAAGCCTAGCCAGTTAGTGCACATTAATCTTATAAAACCATACCAATCTGCAAAGATTTCTCCACAGGCAGTTCACCTGATAAGTAGAGAGACTGATCACTCCACTCACAACTCGAGGATAACTACTCCCATCGAGACTTCTCCTACCCCTAAAAACATAGTACCCGAGGCAGTTGATAATGATAAACTTTTAGCTCCTCTTGAGCCAGACGAAGAAGAAACTTTGGCTCATAATATTTTGTCATGGAAAGATGCTAGTAATTCAGATTCTTTCTTTGCTTTCACAGTATCTTAGTCATCTTCCTAAGGTGGAAAGGGAAGAATTAGAGGCTGTTCTGAAGTCTTATCCTGCAATATGTTCAGACACTCCTGGTTGCTGTACCTTGGTGCAACATGATATTGTGCTAGAACCAAACGCCAATCCCGTTCGTCAACCTTTTTATCGGGTGTCCCATCGTTTATTACCAGCCTTGAAGGCTGAGGTTGAGTATTTACTAAAACTAGATTTGGCTGCACCAAGTAAGTCTCCCTGGGCATCGCCTTGTATTTTAGTTAAAAAGCCTAACAATTCCTATCGTATGTGTACGGATTATAGAAGGGTTAATTCTGTAACGGTCAAGGATGCTTATCCATTACCTAGAATTGCGGATATTATTGACTCTGTGAGTAATTCTAAATACCTTACCCAGATTGATCTCTTAAAGGGTTATTATCAAATTAAATTAACAGATAGGACAAGAGAGATATCAGCCTTTATAACACCTTTTGGTCTCTTTGAATACAGAGTTTTGCCATTTGGGATGACTAATGCTCCAGCTACATTCCAAAGGATGGTCCATGAAGTTACACGTGGTTTGGAGGGTGTGTATGTCTATTTGGATGACATCGTAATTGCTAGTATCTCCTGGGACGAACATCTCAAGATCTTAAGAGAACTCTTCAAAAGACTCCTGGAAGCTAACCTAGTTATTAATTTAGCCAAGAGTTCATTTGGTAAGGCAAAAGTTACATACCTAGGACATGTCATTGGCAGTGGCTCCATATTACCCAAGGATACTAATGTAAAGGCTATAACTTCATTCCCCACTCCTAGTGATAAAAAAGAACTCAAAACTTTCTTAGGTATGGTGTCATATTATTCAAAGTTTTGTCCTAATTTTTCCATCATAACTTCTCCTCTACATGTATTGACATCCAGCAAAGTAAGGTTTCACTGGACACAGGATCACGATAAGGCCTTCCGGCAGCTAAAGTTATTCATGACTTCATCTCCTTTGTTGCAAGCGCCTAATCTTACTAAACTTTTTTTTATACAGGTCGATGCTTGTAATACTGGATTTGGTGGTGTCCTACTGCAAGAAATCAATGGGACCAGTACTTTTCCTCCTTTGTTGGAACATCTGCTGCCAGTATCTTATTACTCAGGAGCGTTCAAAGGCGCTCAACTAGGATGGCCTACCATCGAGAAAGAATTATATAGTCTTGTTGCAACTGTCCTTCATTTTCGTCCATATCTGGAAGGAGCTGCACGTGTCGTCATTTACACAGACCACAAACCCCTTACCTTCCTCGAAAGGGCAAAGCTTAACAACAAGAAACTTCTTCGATGGTCATACATCTTGTCGTCTTACAACATTGAGATCCACAGCATTCGAGGATCAAACAACACCATCGCCGACGCATTATCACGTCTTGGACAGAAAACCACAATTCACTAAATTTGTCAATAAGATTGTCATAATTTCATTCCTAACAGGGGGGAACTATAATAACCCTCCTATCATTATTTAGCATTTCTAATTACACCTATTATTGTGTATAACTTTAGCGCCATCTATTGATTGCTGATCGTAGCGGACAGCATGAATGAAATTACCTTTTGTTATTTTTACGTATGTAATCCTTGGAAATGTTTACTTCCAAGCTCTTTCAAGTTAATACTTTTGAGTTCGTTATCCGGTGGCTAATTCTTCGCTTGCTTATAGTGTTTATTAAGTGGTTATTTGTTATTATTTTGTTATATATTTATACGTGATTTAAAATAAGTAAAGTCTGTTTAATTTTAACTTTAATTTGATCATTCTCCTAATATATCTACTATACCTACATGAAGTGTTGCCCTCATTACTGAGAATTTATGAATGAATAGTCAAGTGGAAAGCAGAAGTTGTGACTATATATATATATATATATATATATATATATATATATATATATATATATATATATATATATATATATATATATATATATATATATATATGTATATGTATATGTATAATGGTCAATGTTGCTATCATCTTCTTGATTTGGTAGCTTTGGACATAACTTCTGTCATCTTAAGCCTAACTGCAATTATTTTTATGTAATATTGATAAGATTAATACAAATGCTCATAAGTACATAATTAGGAAGATATACTTCCAAGAACTGACCAAATTGCTCTAAAATCAAACTAATCAAAGAACATAAAACCATATTATTATTATTATTATTATTATTATTAGTATTATTATTATTATTATTTGCTAAGTTACAACCCTAGCTGGAAAAATAAGATGCTATAAGCCCAGGGGCTCCAACAGGGAAAATAGCTCTGTGAGGAAAGGAAACGAAGAAAAATATAATATTTTAAGAGCAACAACATTAAAAATCTCCTATACAAACTATACAAACTTTAAACAAAACTATAGGAAGAGCATTAAGATAGAATAGTGTGCCCGAGTGTACCCTCAAGCAAGAGAACTCTAACCCAAGACAGTGGAAGACCATGGTACAGAGGTTGTGGCACTCTTCTCTTAGAAGAGCTGCAAAGAGGAAAGTGGCCACTGAACACTTACAGTGCAGTAAGGAGAATTGTTTGGTAATCTCAGTGTTGTCAAGTATATGAAGCAGAGCAGAATATGTAAAGAACAGGCCAGACTATTTGGTGTGTGTGTGTGTGTGTGTGTGTGTAGGCAAAATTAACCGTAACCAAAGAGAAGGATCCAATGTACTACTGTTTGACCAGTCAAAAGACACCTTAACATTCTAGCGGTAGTATCTCAACGGGTGGCTGGTGCCCAGGCCAACCTCCTGCCTTCAATAGACATTACTCATAAAACTATACAACTATATAAAAGACCCAATAACTAATATACCTAGTCACCCGCAGGAAACGAGGACCACCCACCAGAGCATATATGTGTGTGTTTGTTTATAAGGATAGTATGTCAAGGCATGAATATGTAAGTAATATTAAAAAATTTTAATCTCCATTTTGCATTTCATGCTATGTTTTTAATGATTAATTGCGAAAACTTATGATGAAAAATGAAAAATTACACGCTTGATTAAAAATATTGTTATAGATGTCCCTTATATATTGCTTAGGAGTTTTGTATTTTTTTTTTTATGAAAA
>NC_090738.1:61703042-61713300 GCF_036898095.1 Palaemon carinicauda
CCAAGTAACAAACTACCAATTAGCTACGATGGTGAAGATGGGTTGATTTCAATTCTAAGTACAAAATACCTGAATTCGACAGGTATAAGTACAGTGGAATTGTCATTGACTTTTATCTTTCTTCGTGGCCAAGTGTGTTAGTCACTGTCTATATAAGCTTGCCGACCAGGGTTCGATTCCCGGCCGGAGCCAAGCTCTTGTCTTTGTGTGATTTCGCCTGGGGCTCTGATCCCGAGGTCGTTAAGAGAATCCACATATTAATATATCAAAAATATATATGGCTTATTTGAATATGAAAAACACGTAAAAAATGTGCAAAATTTATCATTAATTGAATGCCAAGTAACAAACTACCAATTAGCTACGATGGTGAAGATGGGTTGATTTCAATTCTAAGTACAAAATACCTGAATTCGACAGGTATAAGTACAGTAGAATTGTCATTGACTTTTATCTTTCTTCGTGGCCAAGTGGGTTAGTCACTGTCTATATAAGCTTGCCGACCAGGGTTCGATTCCCGGCCGGAGCCAAGCTCTTGTCTTTGTGTGATTTTGCCTGGGGCTCTGATCCCGAGGTCGTTAAGAGAATCCAGACATTAATATATCAAAAATATATATGGCTTATTTGAATATGAAAAACACGTAAAAATGTGCAAAAATTTATCATTAATTGAATGCCAAGTAACAAACTACCAATTAGCTACGATGGTGAAGATGGGTTGATTTCAATTCTAAGTACAAAATACCTGAATTTGACAGGTATAAGTACAGTAGAATTATCATTGACTTTTATCTTTCTTCGTGGCCAAGTGGGTTAGTCACTGTCTATATAAGCTTGCCGACCAGGGTTCGATTCCCGGCCGGAGCCAAGCTCTTGTCTTTGTGTGATTTCCCCTGGGGCTCTGATCCCGAGGTCGTTAAGAGAATCCAGACATTAATATATCAAAAATATATATGGCTTATTTGAATATGAAAAACACGTAAAAATGTGCAAAATTTATCATTAATTGAATGCCAAGTAACAAACTACCAATTAGCTACGACGGTGAAGATGGGTTGATTTCAATTCTAAGTACAAAATACCTGAATTCGACAGGTATAAGTACAGTAGAATTGTCATTGACTTTTATCTTTCTTCATGGCCAAGTGGGTTAATCACTGTCTATATAAGCTTGCCGACCAGGGTTCGATTCCCGGCCGGAGCCAAGCTCTTGTCTTTGTGTGATTTCGCCTGGGGCTCTGATCCCGAGGTCGTTAAGAGAATCCAGACATTAATATATCAAAAAATATATATGGCTTATTTTAAATATGAAAAACACGTAAAAATGTGCAAAATTTATCATTAATTGAATGCCAAGTAACAAACTACCAATTAGCTACGATGGTGAAGATGGGTTGATTTCAATTCTAAGTACAAAATACCTGAATTCGACAGGTATAAGTACAGTAGAATTGTCATTGACTTTTATCTTTCTTCGTGGCCAAGTGGGTTAGTCACTGTCTATATAAGCTTGCCGACCAGGGTTCGATTCCCGGCCGGGAGCCAAGCTCTTGTCTTTGTGTGATTTCGCCTGGGGCTCTGATCCCGAGGTCGTTAAGAGAATCCAGACATTAATATATCAAAAATATATATGGCTTATTTGAATATGAAAAACACGTAAAAATGTACAAAATTTATCATTAATTTAATGCCAAGTAACAAACTACCAATTAGCTACGATGGTGAAGATGGGTTGATTTCAATTCTAAGTACAAAATACCTGAATTCGACAGGTATAAGTACAGTAGAATTATCATTGACTTTTATCTTTCTTCGTGGCCAAGTGGGTTAGTCACTGTCTATATAAGCTTGCCGACCAGGGTTCGATTCCCGGCCAGAGCCAAGCTCTTGTCTTTGTGTGATTTCGCCTGGGGCTCTGATCCCGAGGTCGTTAAGAGAATCCAGACATTAATATATCAAAAAGTATATATGGCTTATTTGAATATGAAAAAACACGTGAAAATGTGCAAAATTTATCATTAATTGAATGCCAAGTAACAAACTACCAATTAGCTACGATGGTGAAGATGGGTTGATTTCAATTCTAAGTACAAAAATACCTGAATTCGACAGGTATAAGTACAGTAGAATTGTCATTGACTTTTATCTTTCTTCGTGGCCAAGTGGGTTAATCACTGTCTATATAAGCTTGCCGACCAGGGTTCGATTCCCGGCCGGAGCCAAGCTCTTGTCTTTGTGTGATTTCGCCTGGGGCTCTGATCCCGAGGTCGTTAAGAGAATCCAGACATTAATATATCAAAAATATATATGGGCTTATTTAAATATGAAAAACACGTAAAAATTTGCAAAAATTTATCATTAATTGAATGCCAAGTAACAAACTACCAATTAGCTACGATGGTGAAGATGGGTTGATTTCAATTCTAAGTACAAAATACCTGAATTCGACAGGTACAAGTACAGTAGAATTGTCATTGACTTTTATCTTTCTTCGTGGCCAAGTGGGTTAGTCACTGTCTATATAAGCTTGCCGACCAGGGTTCGATTCCCGGCCGGAGCCAAGCTCTTGTCTTTGTGTGATTTTGCCTGGGGGCTCTGATCCCGAGGTCGTTAAGAGAATCCAGACATTAATATATCAAAAATATATATGGCTTATTTGAATATGAAAAAACACGTAAAAATGTGCAAAATTTATCATTAATTGAATGCCAAGTAACAAACTACCAATTAGCTACGATGGTGAAGATGGGTTGATTTCAATTCTAAGTACAAGATACCTGAATTCGACAGGTATAAGTACAGTAGAATTGTCATTTACTTTTATCTTTCTTCGTGGCCAAGTGCGTTAGTCACTGTCTATATAAGCTTGCCGACCAGGGTTCGATTCCCGGCCGGAGCCAAGCTCTTGTCTTTATGTGATTTCGCCTGGGGCTCTGATCCCGAGGTCGTTAAGAGAATCCAGACATTAATATATCAAAAGTATATATGGCTTATTTGAATATGAAAAACACGTAAAAATGTGCAAAAATTTATCATTAATTTAATGCCAAGTAACAAACTACCAATTAGCTACGATGGTGAAGATGGGTTGATTTCAATTCTAAGTACAAAATACCTGAATTTGACAGGTATAAGTACAGTAGAAATTATCATTGACTTTTATCTTTCTTCGTGACCAAGTGGGTTAGTCACTGTCTATATAAGCTTGCCGACCAGGGTTCGATTCCCGGCCGGAGCCAAGCTCTTGTGTTTGTGTGATTTTCGCCTGGGGCTCTGATCCCGAGGTCGTTAAGAGAATCCAGACATTAATATATCAAAAAATATATATGGCTTATTTGAATATGAAAAGACACGTAAAAATGTGCAAAATTTATCATTAATTTGAATGCCAAGTAACAAACTACCAAGTAGCTACGATGGTGAAGAGTGGGGTTAATTTCAATTCTAAGTACAAAATACCTGAATTCGACAGGTATAAGTACAGTAGGAATTGTCATTGACTTTTATCTTTTCTTCGTGGCCAAGTGGGTTAATCACTGTCTATATAAGCTTGCCGACCAGGGTTCGTATTCCCGGCCGGAGCCAAGCTCTTGTCTTTGTGTGATTTCGCTGGGGCTCTGATCCCAAGGGTCGTTAAGAGAATCCAGACATTAATATATCAAAAATATATATGGCTTATTTAAATATGAAAAACACGTAAAAAATGTGCAAAATTTATCATTAATTGAATGCCAAGTAACAAACTACCAATTAGCTACGATGGTGAAGATGGGGTTGATTTCAATTCTAAGTACAAAATACCTGAATTCGACAGGTATAAGTACAGTAGAATTGTCATTGACTTTTATCTTTCTTCGTGGCCAAGTGGGTTAGTCACTGTCTATATAAGCTTGCCGACCAGGGTTCGATTCCCGGCCGGAGCCAAGCTCTTGTCTTTGTGTGATTTCGCCTGGGGCTCTGATCCCGAGGTCGTTAAGAGAATCCACATATTAATATATCAAAAATATATATGGCTTATTTGAATATGAAAAAACACGTAAAAATGTGCAAAATTTATCATTAATTGAATGCCAAGTAACAAACTACCAATTAGCTACGATGGTGAAGATGGGTTGATTTCAATTCTAAGTACAAAATACCTGAATTCGACAGGTATAAGTACAGTAGAATTGTCATTGACTTTTATCTTTCTTCGTGGCCAAGTGGGTTAGTCACTGTCTATATAAGCTTGCCGACCAGGGTTCGATTCCCGGCCGGAGCCAAGCTCTTGTCTTTATGTGATTTCGCCTGGGGCTCTGATCCCGAGGTCGTTAAGAGAATCCAGACATTAATATATCAAAAATATATATGGCCTTATTTGAATATGAAAAACACGTAAAAATGTGCAAAATTTATCATTAATTTAATGCCAAGTAACAAACTACCAATTATTTACGATGGGTAAGATGGGTTGATTTCAATTCTAAGTACAAAAATACCCTGAATTTGACAGGTATAAGTACAGTAGAATTATCATTGACTTTTATCTTTCTTCGTGGCCAAGTGGGTTAGTCACTGTCTATATAAGCTTGCCGACCAGGGTTCGATTCCCGGCCGGAGCCAAGCTCTTGTCTTTGTGTGATTTCCCCTGGGGCTCTGATCCCGAGGTCGTTAAGAGAATCCAGACATTAATATAATCAAAAATATATATGGCTTATTTGAATATGAAAAACACGTAAAAATGTGCAAAATTTATCATTAATTGAATGCCAAGTAACAAACTACCAATTAGCTACGATGGTGAAGATGGGTTGATTTCAATTCTAAGTACAAAATACCTGAATTCGACAGGTATAAGTACAGTAGAATTGTCATTGACTTTTATCTTTCTTCATGGCCAAGTGGGTTAATCACTGTCTATATAAGCTTGCCGACCAGGGTTCGATTCCCGGCCGGAGCCAAGCTCTTGTCTTTGTGTGATTTCGCCTGGGGCTCTGATCCCGAGGTCGTTAAGAGAATCCAGACATTAATATATCAAAAATATATATGGCTTATTTAAATATGAAAAACACGTAAAAATGTGCAAAATTTATCATTAATTGAATGCCAAGTAACAAACTACCAATTAGCTACGATGGTGAAGATGGGTTGATTTCAATTCTAAGTACAAAATACCTGAATTCGACAGGTAAAAGAACAGTAGAATTGTCATTGACTTTTATCTTTCTTCGTGGGCCAAGTGGGTTAGTCACTGTCTATATAAGCTTGCCGACCAGGGTTCGATTCCCGGCCGGAGCCAAGCTCTTGTCTTTTGTGTGATTTCGCCTGGGGCCTCAGATCCCGAGATCGTTAAGAGAATCCAGACATTAATATATCAAAAATATATATGGCTTATTTTGAATATGAAAAACACGTAATATGTGCAAAATTTATCATTAATTGAATGCCAAGTAACAAACTACCAATTAGCTACGATGGTGAAGATGGGTTGATTTCAATTCTAAGTACAAAAATACCTGAATTCGACAGGTATAAGTACAGTAGAATTGTCATTGACTTTTATCTTTTCTTCGTGGCCAAGTGGGTTAGTCACTGTCTATATAAGCTTGCCGACCAGGGTTCGATTCCCGGCCGGAGCCAAGCTCTTGTCATTGTGTGATTTTTGCCTGGGGCTCTGATCCCGAGGTCGTTAAGAGAATCCAGACATTAATATATCAAAAATATATATGGCTTATTTGAATATGAAAAACACGTAAAAATGTGCAAAATTTATCATTAAATTGAATGCCAAGTAACAAACTACCAATTAGCTACGATGGTGAAGATGGGTTGATTTAAATTCTAAGTACAAAAATACCTGAATTCGACATGTATAAGTACAGTAGAATTTTCATTGACTTTTATCTTTCTTCGTGGCCAAGTGGGTTAGTCACTGTCTATATAAGCTTGCCGACCAGGGTTCGATTCCCCGGCCAGAGGCAAGCTCTTGTCTTTGTGTGATTTCGCCTGGGGCTCTGATCCCGAGGTCGTTAAGAGAATCCAGACATTAATATAATCAAAAATATATATGGCTTATTTGAATATGAAAAACACGTAAAAATGTGCAAAATTTATCATTAATTGAATGCCAAGTAACAAACTACAAATTAGCTACGATGGTGAAGATGGGTTGATTTCAATTTTAAGTACAAAATACCTGGATTCGACAGGTACAAGTACAGTAGAATTGTCATTGACTTTTATCTTTCTTCGTGGCTAAGTGGGTTAGTCACTGTCTATATAAGCTTGCCGACCAGGGTTCGATTCCCGGCCGGAGCCAAGCTCTTGTTTTTGTGTGATTTCGCCTGGGGCTCTGATCCCGAGGTCGTTAAGAGAATCCAGACATTAATATATCAAAAATATATATGGCTTATTTGAATATGAGAAAACACGTAAAATGTGCAAAATTTATCATTAATTGAATGCCAAGTAACAAACTACCAATTAGCTACGATGGTGAAGATGGGTTGATTTTCAATTCTAAGTACAAAATACCTGAATTCGACAGGTACAAGTACAGTAGAATTGTCATTGACTTTTATCTTTCTTCGTGGCCAAGTGGGTTAGTCACTGTCTATATAAGCTTGCCGACCAGGGTTCGATTCCCGGCCGGAGCCAAGCTCTTGTCTTTGTGTGATTTCCCCTGGGGCTCTGATCCCGAGGTCGTTAAGAGAATCCAGACATTAATATATCAAAAATATATATGGCTTATTTGAATATGAAAAAACACGTAAAAATGTGCAAAATTTATCATTAATTGAATGCCAAGTAACAAACTACCAATTAGCTACGATGGTGAAGATGGGTTGATTTCAATTCTAAGTACAAAATACCTGAATTCGACAGGTATAAGTACAGTAGAATTGTCATTGACTTTTATCTTTCTTCGTGGCCAAGTGGGTTAGTCACTGTCTATATAAGCTTGCCGACCAGGGTTCGGATTCCCGGCAGGAGCCAAGCTCTTGTCTTTGTGTGATTTTGCCTAGGGCTCTGATCCCGAGGTCGTTAAGAGAATCCAGACATTAATATATCAAAAATATATATGGCTTATTTGAATATGAAAAACACGTAAAAATGTGCAAAATTTATCATTAATTGAATGCCAAGTAACAAACTACCAATTAGCTACGATGGTGAAGATGGGTTGATTTAAATTCTAAGTACAAAATACCTGAATTTCGACATGTATAAGTACAGTAGAATTTTCATTGACTTTTATCTTTCTTCGTGGCCAAGTGGGTTAGTCACTGTCTATATAAGCTTGCCGACCAGGGTTCGATTCCCGGCCGGAGCCAAGCTCTTGTCTTTGTGTGAGTTTCGCCTGGGGGCTCTGATCCGGAGGTCGTTAAGAGAATCCAGACATTAATATATCAAAAATATATATGGCTTATTTGAATATGAAAAACACGTAAAAATGTGCGAAATTTATCATTAATTGAATGCCAAGTAACAAACTACTAATTAGCTACGATGGTGAAGATGGGTTGATTTCAATTCTAAGTACAAATTACCTGAATTTGACAGGTATAAGTACAGTAGAATTATCATTGACTTTTATCTTTCTTCGTGGCCAAGTGGGTTAGTCACTGTCTATATAAGCTTGCCGACCAGGGTTCGATTCCCGGCCGGAGCCAAGCTATTGTCTTTGTGTGATTTCGCCTGGGGCTCTGATCCCGAGGTCGTTAAGAGAATCAGACATTAATATATCAAAAATATATATGGCTTATTTGAATATGAAAAACACGTGAAAATGTGCAAAATTTATCATTAATTGAATGCCAAGGTAACAAACTACCAATTAGCTACGATGGTGAAGATGGGTTGATTTCAATTCTAAGTACAAAATACCTGAATTCGACAGGTACAAGTACAGTAGAATTTTCATTGACTTTTATCTTTCTTCGTGGCCAAGTGGGTTAGTCACTGTCTATATAAGCTTGCCGACCAGGGTTCGATTCCCGGCCGGAGCCAAGCTCTTGTCTTTGTGTGATTTCGCCTGGGGGCTCTGATCCCGAGGTCGTTAAGAGAATCCACATATTAATATATCAAAAATATATATGGCTTATTTGAATATGAAAAACAGGTAAAAATGTGTAAAATTTATCATTAATTGAATGCCAAGTAACAAACTACCAATTAGCTACGATGGTGAAGATGGGTTGATTTCAATTCTAAGTACAAAATACCTGAATTCGACAGGTATAAGTACAGTAGAATTGTCATTGACTTTTATCTTTCTTCGTGGCCAAGGTGGGTTAGTCACTGTCTATATAAGCTTGCCGACCAGGGTTCGATTCCCGGCCGGAGCCAAGCTCTTGTCTTTGTGTGATTTCGCCTGGGGGCTCTGATCCCGAGGTCGTTAAGAGAATCCAGACATTAATATATCAAAAATATATATGGCCTTATTTGAATATGAAAAAACACGTAAAAATGTGCAAAAATTTATCATTAATTGAATGCCAAGTAACAAACTACCAATTAGCTACGATGGTGAAGATGGGTTGATTTCAATTCTAAGTACAAAAATACCTGAATTCGACAGGTATAAGTACAGTAGAATTGTCATTGACTTTTATCTTTCTTCGTGGCCAAGTGGGTTAGTCACTGTCTATATAAGCTTGCCGACCAGGGTTCGATTCCCGGCCGGAGCCAAGCTCTTGTCTTTGTGTGATTTCGCCTGGGGCTCAGATCCCGAGATCGTTAAGAGAATCCAGACATTAATATATCAATAAATATATATGGCTTATTTGAATATGAAAAACACGTAGAATATGTGCAAAATTTATCATTAATTGAATGCCAAGTAACAAACTACCAATTAGCTACGATGGTGAAGATGGGTTGATTTCAATTCTAAGTACAAAATACCTGAATTCGACAGGTATAAGTACAGTAGAATTGGTCATTGACTTTTATCTTTCTTCGTGGCCAAGTGGGTTAGTCACTGTCTATATAAGCTTGCCGACCAGGGGTTCGATTCCCGGCCGGAGCCAAGCTCTTGTCATTGTGTGTGATTTTGCCTGGGGCTCTGATCCCGAGGTCGTTAAGAGAATCCAGACATTAATATATCAAAAATATATATGGCTTATTTGAATATGAAAAACACGTAAAAATGTGCAAAATTTATCATTAATTGAATGCCAAGTAACAAAACTACCAATTAGCTACGATGGTGAAGATGGGTTGATTTAAATTCTAAGTACAAAATACCTGAATTCGACATGTATAAGTACAGTAGAATTTTCATTGACTTTTATCTTTCTTCGTGGCCAAGTGGGTTAGTCACTGTCTATATAAGCTTGCCGACCAGGGTTCGATTCCCGGCCGGAGCCAAGCTCTTGTCTTTGTGTGATTTCGCCTGGGGCTCTGATCCCGAGGTCGTTAAGAGAATCCAGACATTAATATATCAAAAATATATATGGCTTATTTGAATATGAAAAACACGTAAAAATGTGCAAAATTTATCATTAATTGAATGCCAAGTAACAAACTACAAATTAGCTACGATGGTGAAGATGGGTTGATTTCAATTTTAAGTACAAAATACCTGGATTCGACAGGTACAAGTACAGTAGAATTGTCATTGACTTTTATCTTTCTTCGTGGCTAAGTGGGTTAGTCACTGTCTATATAGCTTGCCGACCAGGGTTCGATTCCCGGCCGGAGCCAAGCTCTTGTCTTTGTGTGATTTCGCCTGGGGCTCTGATCCCGAGGTCGTTAAGAGAATCCAGACATTAATATATCAAAAATATATATGGCTTATTTGAATATGAAAAACACGTAAAAATGTGCAAAATTTATCATTAATTGAATGCCAAGTAACAAACTACCAATTAGCTACGATTGGTGAAGATGGGTTGATTTCAATTCTAAGTACAAAATACCTGAATTCGACAGGTACAAGTACAGTAGAATTGTCATTGACTTTTATCTTTCTTCGTGGCCAAGTGGGTTAGTCACTGTCTATATAAGCTTGCCGACCAGGGTTCGATTCCCGGCCGGAGCCAAGCTCTTGTCTTTGTGTGATTTCCCCTGGGGCTCTGATCCCGAGGTCGTTAAGAGAATCCAGACATTAATTATATCAAAAAATATATATGGCTTATTTGAATATGAAAAACACGTAAAAATGTGCAAAATTTATCATTAATTGAATGCCAAGTAACAAACTACCAATTAGCTACGATGGTGAAGATGGGTTGATTTCAATTCTAAGTACAAAATACCCTGAATTCGACAGGTA
>NC_090738.1:61718800-61721300 GCF_036898095.1 Palaemon carinicauda
TCCTCTACCCTCCTCTATGCATGAGACTTCACAGAAGGTGTGGAACAAAACAGGGTCTGGTAGGAGACAAAATATTAAGGATACTTTGCCACCGTAATTTCATCACCCTTTTTGTACTAGGAGGAAGATGGATTTTCTCAACTTACTTGGAGAGAGAGAGAGAGAGAGAGAGAGAGAGAGAGAGAGAGGAGAGAGAGAGAGAGAGAGAGAGAGAGAGAGAGCGAAACTTTCAGACAGAGGAACAAAAAGGAGTAAAGGACACAGATTAAGAGTAATACACTGATTTACATCAGCGATCACCATGGCCAATTGAAGATCAGAATCTCTCACACATAATACACCCGCAACCCGATTACTTAGCCGATCGCTCGGTCTAGAACACGCCTCCCTACATAGGTACAACACACGCCCAGAGCGCATTGCAAGCCGATGAGAATTCAACGCCCACAATAAGACCTATCCATATAAATAGATCCACAGAACCTCTATTCAACTTTAAGCCGGATGTTGAGCAGAGATACTTGGATTTTTTCAATGGATGCAAATTAACCCAACCCCTCGAAAAGATGAAGAAAGGTAGATCAGATAAAGGGATTATCAACCTTTGGAAAGCCCCCTACACCTCGTAAATAAACAAATGTACCCTTTTGAAATAGTATCCAAATCATTCTTTTATTGCGGAATATATAATATCTCTAAGAAGGAGAATAGCACAATCACTGGCTAATTACAATGATGTTAATGAAGAGAAATAAGATTGTTAGAAAAGGTAACCTATAAAATAAATATTATTATTATTATTATTATTATTATTATTATTATTATTATTATTATTATTGTTGTTGTTGTTGTTGTTGTTGTTGCTATTATTATTTCCAATGTTATTATTATCATTATTGTTATTACTATCATAATTTGTATTATTTGCTAGGCTAACCCTAATTGGGAAAGCAGATTACTATATGCCCAGGGCCTCTGACAAGGAGTGTAGTCCAATGAGGAAGGAAAACAAGGAAAATTTAGATATTTTGAGAATAGTAACAAAATTAAAAGAAATATTTCCAATATAAACTACAAAAAGTTTAACAAAACTGTTGTTATAATTAGTATATTTGCTAATATCTATAATTCAAAAGTCTTGAGTAAAAAACTATCATCCAAAACCTCCCAATTCTGTATTCCACTGTAATCATGAAAGTTCCTTGAGACTTGTAAAGAAAATACTCAAAAAGTATAGGTAGTAGGTTGGCTAGGGCACCAGCCACCCGCTAAGATACTACCGCTAGAGAGTTATGGAGTCCTTTGACTGGCAACATAGTACTATTTTGAATCCTTCTTACTGGTTACGGTTCTTTCCCTTTACTCACACAAACATCGAATAGTCTGGCTATTCATACGCCTGACAACACTGAGATTACCAAACAATTCTTCTTCACCTAAGGGGTTAACTACTGCAATGTAATCGTTCAGTGGCCAATTTCCTCTTGGTCAGGGTAGAAGAGACTCTTTAGCTACGGTAAGCAGCTCCACTAAGAGAAGGACATTCCAAAATCAAACCATTGTTCTCTAGTCATGGTTAGTGCCATAGCCTCTGTACCATGGTCTTCCACTGTCTTGGGTTAGAGTTCTTTTGCTTTAGGGTACACTCGGGTACACTATTCTATCTATTTTTGCTTCCTCTTGTTTTGTTGAAATATATATAGTTGTATATGAATTATTTATTTTAATGTTACTGTCCTTAAAATGTTTAATTTTTCCTTTTTCCGTTTCCTTACTAGGCTATTTTCCTTGTTGGGGTCCCTGGGCTTATAGCATTCTGCTTTATAACTAGGGTTGTACCTTAGCAATTAATAATAATAATAATAATAATAATAATAATAATAATAATAATAATAATAATAATAATAATAATAATAATAATAAGAACCACCCTAACAAACTTACAGACGACCAACTTTTCACAAAGCTTATAGATTTCAACTCTACTTTGGTTGGGAAACCCATTCTAAAATCTACTTCCGGTTGAGATTGAAAAACGTTAACAAATAAGTTCATTAAATTGGTTTACGAGGCTTCATTGTGAATTCAGTTGAGGAATATTAGGCTTTGAGTTTTTATGGTTTCTTTGTTTGTTTTGACAAATATTATCCAAAGAATATCATGATGAAGATATTAATTAATAATCATATGCATAAAACATGAACTACATGCTGCTTTATTAGGCATAGATTTATATGATTGAGGCAAGAGTTAAGTCATGAAATTGAATGACTTAAGAGATAGCCAGACCAAGTCCAGGTTTCAGGTTTAGGCTTCAGTCCTGGTGTTTGTAACGGCACCTAAACTACTCATGTGTTGTTATGTACCGTTGGAGATTTCTTTCATTAGTTTCATTTACCTATTTCTTCACGTGTGGTATAGTATTTCTTTTTCTCAACAAAGAATGGCTAATTTTCGTTAATATCTATTTTCTCTTCATTATTTGTGTTTATTCCGTTCT
>NC_090738.1:61726300-61743800 GCF_036898095.1 Palaemon carinicauda
TCGTAGGAGCAAACCCAAAGAAACCAAATACCAAAGTAGCAAGAAGAGAGCAAAGAATTTACAATGTCAATATTGTTGCTGATTTACCAGAATCATTTCTTGGAAGATTACCTCTGAAGCATTGCACATAATTTGAGTTCTTTTTAAATACTGTCTCTTATTTACATTTTTAATAATTTTTACATGTTTTTATTTCGCAATTTTTTGTATTGCATTATAAGTATTTTTAATTATTTTTCTTATAATAGTTAAGATTTTATCTTTAAGGGGACCGTCCGCGGTGGTATTTTGGCATACCAACTTGAAAAATTAAAAAATCGTTTTATCGTCCTCTCTGTACAGAGAAACATATCGTACATGCTCTCCAGAAGTTTCAACCCATTATTTTTACAAATAACGAAGATATAGAGGTTTTTAAATGATGACGTCATCCTTACTGTGTCGTCTGCATGACTTAGTTTGACAAAATCGTCTTTGTGTGTAATTTTGCATATATATAGCGATTTTTCACTTATATTTCGATCTATCGTACGTCTGGCAGAAATGGAAGGCATTTGTAGAGTGTTGATGACGAAGTCTACTACAATAACAGAAGCCAAAGTTGCAAAGATGTATAGAAGTTATAATGTATGCCTATGTTTACTTGAAGTTCGTATGTACATTGTGTTTCCACAACGCCTTCGGGAACATTATAGCAAGGCCAATGTTACCCTAAGGTTGTAGAAGGAACAAATAGTCAATAATTTTTCCAAACAATTAAAATAGCGGTCTTTAAATGATGACGTCATCCTTATGGCGTCGTCTGCCTGACTGAGTTAGACAGGCGTGCGCAGTTCTCTCTCTCTCTCTCTCTCTCTCTCTCTCTCTCTCTCTCTCTCTCTCTCTCTCTCTCTCTCTCTCTCTCTCCCGAATTATTTACCACTGCCATTTATACAAATACTTTTATTCTCTCTCTCTCTCTCTCTCTCTCTCTCTCTCTCTCTCTCTCTCGAATAATTTAAAACTCGCATTATACAAATACTATAATAACAATGTTCAACTCTCTCTCTCTCTCTCTCTCTCTCTCTCTCTCTCTCTCTCTCTCTCTCTCTCTCTCTCTCTCTCTCTCTCTCATATGTTTCGAAATCTCGTACCTCTGGCAGAAATGAAAGACATTGGTAGAGGGTAGGTGAATGAAAACTACCACCTACGAACACATCACAAAGTTTCCAAAGACATATAGAAATTATAATGCATGTGTTTATTTACTTGAAGTTTGTATGTTGATTGTGCTTCACAACGTCCTCTGGAATTTATAGCAATGCCAATGTTACATAAGTTGATAGAAAGAACAAAAAGTAAGTGGAGAACAAGAAAACAGAAGCCAAAGATGCCAAAGATGTATAGAAGTTATAATGTATGCGTTTGTTTACTGAAGTTCGTATGTACATTGTGTTTCCACAACGCCCTCGGGAACATTATAGCAAGGCCAATGTTACCTAAGGTTGTAGAAAGAACAAATAGTCAATCATTTGTCCAAACAATGAAAATAGCGGTCTTTAAATGATGACGTCATCCTTATGGCGTCGTCTGTAGGACTGAGTTTGACAGATGCGTAGTTCTCTCTCTCTCTCTCCCTCTCTCTCTCTCTCTCTCTCTCTCTCTCTCTCTCTCTCTCTCTCTCTCTCTCTCTCTCTCTCTCTCTCGAATTATATATCCCTGCTATTTATACAAATACTTGTATTCTCTCTCTCTCTCTCTCTCTCTCTCTCTCTCTCTCTCTCTCTCTCTCTCTCTCTCTCTCTCTCTCTCTCTCTCTGTACATCCTTTTATTAGATAATAGAATGAATCTCTTTTTTTTATTTGTTCGTATAATCCTTGCAAAAATTCTTATTCTCTCTCTCTCTCTCTCTCTCTCTCTCTCTCTCTCTCTCTCTCTCTCTCTCTCTCTCTCTCTCTCTCTCTCTCTCTCTCATCTTATTTTATAATAGGATGAATCTCTTTTTCATTTGTACGTATACCCTTGTAAAAAGTACTTCTCTCTCTCTCTCTCTTCTCTCTCTCTCTCTCTCTCTCTCTCTCTCTCTCTCTCTCTCTCTCTCTCTCTCTCTCTCTCTCTCTCTCTGTGTACATGTTTTTATTAGATAATAGAATGAATCTCTTTTTCATTAGTTCGTTATACCCTTGTAAAATATACTCATTCTCTCTCTCTCTCTCTCTCTCTCTCTCTCTCTCTCTCTCTCTCTCTCATCTCTCTCTCTCTCTCTCCTCTCTCTCTCTCGAATTATATACCCCTGCTATTTATACAAATACTTGTATTCTCTCTCTCTCTCTCTCTCTCTCTCTCTCTCTCTCTCTCTCTCTCTCTCTCTCTCTCTCTCTCTCTCTCTCCTCTCTCTCTCCAATTATTAAAAACTCCCATTTATACAAATACTATAATAACAATGTTCAACTCTCTTCTCTCTCTCCTCTCTCTCCTCTCTCTCTCTCTCTCTCTCTCTCTCTCTCTCTCTCAATTTAACTGTCATCTATATCAGCCAAAGGCTCTCTCTCTCTCTCTCTCTCTCTCTCTCTCTCTCTCTCTCTCTCTTCTCTCTCTCTCTCTCTCTCTCTCTCTCTCTCTCATGTTTCGAAATCTCGTACCTCTGGCAGAAATGAAAGGCATTGGTAGAGGGTAGGTGAATGAAAACTACCTGCTACGAAAAAATCACAAAGTTTCCAAAGACATATAGAAATTATAATGCATGTGTTTATTTACTTGAAGTTCGTATGTTGATTGTGCTTTCACAACGTCCTCTGGAATTTTATAGCAATGCCAATGTTACTTAAGGTGATAGAAAGAACAAAAAGTAAGTGAGAACAAGAAAAAAGAACCAAGAAAGAGGGAAACATGGATAAGAGTACAAAGCTGAAACCTGCTAACTAAAACACTGGCAACAATTAGAGATCGCTGGCAACTCATAACATAGGAATTAGTAAACTGAGTGTTCAAATACCTCCTTTAGGGTGCATTTATGTAGGAATGAGCAATAAAAGTTATCATAATAATATTATCTTGATTTCTTTTAGAAAAGAAGCGAAAGCTTGCTGCAAATCTTTGGGAGCTCATAACTCAAAAACATACTTATTCCCACTTAGGTACATTTTTCTCACTTATTTGTTGTTCGATATTAGAGAAAAAGATATTGTTGAAAGAAGAATAAAAATTCCACAATTCTGTCAGACAAAATTTTGATTTTCGTTTTACATTTTTTTTCACGATTATTTTCCGTCTAGACGAGGAAAAAAAAATAGAAATTCATTAAAAAAAAACAGAAAGGAAAATCAAAATTCTGTCTGACAGAATTGTTTGGTTGTTAGAGTAGTTTTTGTGGTATAAGTTTCAATACAATTGGTATTATAGTTAGTGGGGAAAAATGTACCTAAATATTTTTTTTAAATCATGATTTTTGCTCATAAATCCAAAAGTTTTTGATCAAATGACTTGAAATTTTTATATGATGAAGTATTATATGTGCCTAAAACATATATAAAAATTGTGTAATTTAGATCATTAGGAAAAAAAATGGCGGACATGGCGGACGGTCCCCTTAGCTAAGAAAACAGAAAGGAGAGAGTTGTGATCAATAGGAAAGCTTCAGAGTGGGCAGCCGTTACAAGCGCAGTACCTTGGTTCATTGCTATTTTTTTATTCTTCATTAACGACATGGATTTAAGATTAACTAGTACAATAGCCAAATTGGCCGACGATACTAAACTGGGGCATTACTGGTGAGAGCTCAAAAGACGTAGAAGTCTCAAGAAAGGATCTAATGAAGGTAGGAGAATGGCCCTGAAAGTGGCAAATGCTTTTTTAACTGTGAGAAATAAAAAGTTCTGCACATAAGTTATAGTAAACAACAATCAGATTACTCACTACTAGGTAATATAATAGAAGGTTTGAACTTCGAGGAAAATCTCGGTTTTATTATCAGCAAGGATTTCAAGTTCACCACATAGCATAAAAGCTAAAACGAAAGCACAAAATCTGATAGCTCACATAGAGATACAATAAAAATACAGAAAAAGAGACACTACTACATCTGTACATAAAACGAGTAAGACCACATCTAGAATACTGAGTTCAATTGCGGGATCCAAGTATTCAGAAGTATATAGCTAGACTGGAAGCAGCACAAGTTTGGGCCATCTAAGAACGTTTGAACTTATTCAATCTACACACTCGACGACTTAGAGGAAAGTTATATTTCAAGAATAAAAAAAATGTACATTAAAACCATCTTTTCACGCTTAGCACAAATCAGTCTAGAGGTAATGGATACAAACTCTATTTTAAAAGATACAATACCACTGAGTGTGGTAATTTTTTACATTCAAAATGACAAATACTTGGGATAGACTTCCAGTGGTTGTATTAACGGTACCAGGTGCCTGGGAATATAAAGTCCAAATATAGAGTGGGTTTTATTAAATGATTAACATCCTGAATGGACTCAATAGATAGATTTTATGTAGAATCTGTCATTAATGTGCAATAATCTACGGGTATTACACTTCACGATAACATTTGCCTCCATTCAACAAGCACAAAGGATTATTTCAGGTATTCGAGGGTGGAGAATTAAGTCGTATAGAGAGAGAGAGAGAGAGAGAGAGAGAGAGAGGAGAGAGAGAGAGAGAGAGAGAGAGAGAGAGAGAGAGAGAGAGAGAGAGAGAGAGAATAAAAGCCCTGATCCTTTCTTATCTGGGTTTTCATTTCGCTTTTTTATTTTGTGTGAATAATTCAATGCTGGCTATCGTTCTGTCTGTTGACATGAATAATTAAGATTTGAATGAAGTATTATAAAGGAAACGTATTCAACACTTTACTAGACTTTATTCGCTAATGGCTGTCTACTTGTCATTTATAAAAAATATTTAGCATCGAAATCTTTTAATTACATATAGTTTCCTTTCCCTATCCCTCTCGCATTGTCATTTGGTGAAAAGAGCGACTTTTATAATATTTATATTCATTAGAAATTATATGCTTCAGTGCATATACGGGGGAAAAATGTCCTGTTGTCAGTTGACTTTTGGAATCAAAATAATATATATATATATATTATATATATATATATATATATATATATATATATATATATATATATATATATATATATATATATATATATATATATATATATATAGATTTCTATATCTATATTATATATATATATTATATATATATATATATATATATATATATATATATATATATATATATATATATATGTATGTTTATATATAGATATATATATATATATATATATATATATATATATATATATATATATATATATATATATATATATACATATATATATACAAGTATATTTATATATATATATATATATAATATATATATATATATATATATATATATATATATATATATATTATATAATATATATATATACAGAGAGAGAGAGAGAGAGAGAGAGAGAGAGAGAGAGAGAGAGAGAGAGAGAGAGATAATACACCAGATGCTTTACCTCTGTATGCGACCTTAATTTAAATTGGGAATACTTTGACGATGTAATCCTCACTCGTTGAGTAGCAATCCCTTAGTAAAATATCCTCTTCCGTTACAAATATAAAACACAGTTAGATTGTTATCAATATTACATTTAGAAAGCAATGGTTCATGAAACATCATATAATTATAAAGGAGAATAAAAAATTTTTTATGAAAATATAACGAACAGTCAGAGCTATGGATCGTGAGGAATTCCAATTACTTCTTTTTTTATTTTTCGACCTTTATTTGATGTAATTCTATTCTATCAAACTTCATGTATTTTAATTGCCATTTATTGGATGTAACTCCAGAGTTATATATATATATATATTATACTATATATATATATATAGTACTATATATATATACTATATTATATATACTATATATATATATATATATATATAATATATAATATTATATCATATATATACTATATACTATATATATATACTATATATATATATAGTATATATAAACATATATATATATTGCAATTTCCTACACATTCAAGGAGAGAATACAATTTTTTTCATGAACTTTGTTTTCATTATTTTTTGCATCTTCCTGCATTAAGAGTTCATATTGTATTTTGAGCAAAAAACATATGCTGGATGTTTTATTGATATCCACGTGCTGCCATCTATCATCAACTTGAAAATGAAACATTTGGTCGTCCCTCAGCAACGAGATTTTCATTGTTTTACGACTCTTGCCCTTAGTCAACGTCTCGCCTTCGATATCAAATCGGGAATTTTTTTAGAGCAATATTCTGCATGTTTCAGATGCAGCCATATATTCTTGATATACCTAATTATGAAGTAGGTTTTGTTTCTCACAGCTCTGTAATATCTCAGCGTCCTAGTTATACCATAAGCCCATACAAGGGCAGATTACCTAAGCGTAACGTAACTCACATTGAATTATTTGGAGAGTATGTTATAAAATGTGCAAAATTACATTTTCAAACGAACAGTAGCTTTCCGATATGAAATTATATTTCCTCTACCTTATACAGTGCGCTTTGAACATCTTTTTAAATCTGTCTTCGCTGCAAATATTTTATATTTTTTTTTTCCTCTAAACCTCATTATTCTGTTCAACAGTTGGCGGGACAATACTCAAACGAATGAAATAAAGAAAACTGTCTAATATAACTACACCCCTTTTAAGAAAACCTTGAGGCAGGTCCTCATTTCTTTCTTAGAGTAGAGGTGGGGAGGGGGTTTGCCTTTATCCCCAGGTAACCTCAACCTACACCCTTCTCGCTTACCTAATATTCATGACGGGGGAAAACTTCTAAACAGAGAATAATAGATACATATTTTGGTGAACCTCCTCACTTACCGTAAATAGACTCAGGATATGCGAAATAGTGAAGGTTGGGACTCCACCTTTTTTGCATAAGTTCACAAATCAAATTGATTTCCAATTTGGAAGATAGGAAGTATGAAAGAAAACTCCCTTCTAATTTATCACAATGTAGTTACATCGTCATGTTCACTTAATTTATCTCTTTCTGAAAAAAAAAATAAGGTTGTGTCACACTTAGGATAACACATGCAAATATACTACGTGTGCACTACAAAAGCCATGACAATTAACTGCGACGGTTTCTTAGAAGTAAGGCAGTTTTTATAGAATCCCAAAGGGAACAACACTTGCGTGATACCTTGGAGATGTCCTTGTGATAACTATATTCATCAGTAAATATCTCTGTAATCTTTAATAACCGATAGATTTCGATTAAGTTTTTCATATCAGTCATCTCCTATAGATATCAAAAACGATTAAAAAAAAAAAATCTGATGTATGGAACTATAATAATACCGTACAATGTTTTTAAATTGATGTCAGTTATGAGGTTACTTAGCTTTAGCTAATAAAACAATATATCAAAGGTGATATTTTCTGATAGAATTTATAATAACAATATTTTGATTTTGGTTGGTATTTTTTTTTTTAGATTTAGATTTCCTTCATCAATTGCCAAAAAAAGCATTTCAATCTAATGGGAAATGTATTACAATATGATATTGCCTAATAAGACGTTACTTAGTTATATTATGTTTTATTCTGAAAATAGATGATGAACAAAAAATATATGAAGAGAACTTAAAACATTTCAACACCAATATTCAATTAACGGAAAAGCTATTTGGACAAGACTATATGATATAAGCCGATAAATAATCAATCAACAAATATCGCTCCCTCCTCACAACAAACAAACAAGTATCCTTATAATCCAAGCAACCTAATAGAAATTGAAATTATCTAAAAAATATGAAATAAGGTGTGTGATATTTAAAAACCAGGAAATCAGTACCAAAAGATATATATTGACAATAAAAATGTGGGTATCTAAAGAGATCAATTTACAATGTTCGAATAGATCATAACTTCTATACATTTGTCTACATGTGGTATGATCTATATGAAGGGGGAGATATTTCAACAAAAATACAACCAAACGAAAACTCATAATTGAATTTTACTAGTTTAAATTCTTCTTAAAACTGCTTGATTTGAAGCAATGTGATATCTCCATGCAAAAGATCATCTCATCAGGATAAAGCAATTAGCAGACCGTTCGGGAAGAGAAGGAGAGAGAGAGAAAGAGGGAGAATGGTCTTTGGTAAACACGCTTCCTCATCTCACCCCATTTAGAGTTCGACGATTTTCTCTCTTGAAGCAAAAAAGGGGAAAAAAAGGATGTTTGCTTGTATTTGCAAGGAGACAATGTTTTTACCGTAAAAGGCATATGGGAAAAACCTTTGCTCTGTCTCTCATTATGATTTCTTCCTCTCTCTCTCTCTCTCTCTCTCTCTCTCTCCTCTCTCTCTCTCTCTCTCTCTCTCTCTCGTCTCTCTCTCTCTCTCTCCTCTCGTCTCTCTCTCTCTCTCTCTCTCTCTCTAGCCAGAAGACTGATGAGATGAATGATAATAATTAGTTTTCTCTCTTCGTTCGTTTGTGCATCGAATTAATTTCTCAATATCCAAATATTGGCTGAAAAAGTACAAAATCAAGAGTCAGTTATATATATGAGGTGGATCTACGGCTGTTGTTTAACCAGGTATCTTTGCTAAGTTACTCTCAGGGTGATTTATGTAGTTTGATTTGCCTATTGTGAGTTCTTGCTCTGAACATACAATATAGTTGATTGATAAGGAATATAAAAGATTAATTTTTCTGATACGTCAATAAGGCCATTTTTTTCATGTTATGATATATAAGCAGTTTCTTGGAAAAGTTAAATTAGATACTAGTACCCTCATTTTTGCTGCCAGTAACATTGAGACTGTCATCGAAGAAATACGCCAAGAGGACTGTCTTTGTAATATAATATGAATATGTTTGTCTCTCTGTCTCTGCATCCTTGTATTTAAGTAAATACGTAAATTTACATTCAAGTGTTTCTATTTCTTTGGTAACGGGAAGCAATGCAGTTGTAATAAATCCGGTAGCGTTTGAGAAAGAATAAGAAAAAATAAATATGAAATGAAAATGCCACATTTTTTTAAACCTAGTTCATTAAAATTTTATATATTGACATATACTAGACATAACATAAACCTTAAAGTAATCATTACAACAAAATCAAATATGTATATAGTGTAATATACATATTTGACTGAAAAAAAATTTCGTAATTAGGTCTATTTTTACCAAAGTGCAGTTAATGGTGTTTATGCGTTTTCCCAAGTTACAATAAATAATCAGTATCATTCTCTTTCATAATTCTCATATATTTTACAAATAAAATTCCACACAATAATTCACCTAACTAAAAACAGGGGTTAATAATCATTTCATGAAGATATTGGAATATAAATTTATCTCAGTTATGCTTCTAGTTCTTTAAAAAAAAAATCGTTTTTATATACTGATTCTCAATCTAAACTTTCAAATAAGACAACGTTTTTAGTAAATGGAAGAAACATGTGTAAATGAATCAAAACTCATCAGGAAATATATTCTTAAGAGGTCTTTATTTATCTGAAACTAAAAAGAAAACCTTTTTATCGCTAGAAATATATCTCTTGGATAGATGCTGTATTTATAATTCTTGGAAAAATCTCTCTCTCTCTCTCTCTCTCTTGCTGATACATACTAAAAATATAAGCTTCTATTTCGAATCTCGTCATTAGCATTCATTCACATTTATATATGTCTTCATCTGTCTGCTCATCTGTTGGTCTGTCTGTCTGTCTTTCAATCTGTTTGTCCGTATGTCTTTTTGTCTGTCTATCTACCTTCCACTTATAAACATACAGCGCAAATGCATGAAGGCAAAATAATGTACAGTTAGAATCAAAAGAACGCCGACACTCAAGGGAAATCGTTCGTCATATGTCTCTAGTGTTCCCATGACAAACCAGAAAGAATCCTCTCACCACCATCCCTTTGCCACTGACTGTCTGATACTGAGGAAATAAGGAAAGTCCTTGAAAGTCATTTCTGTTTTAGGGGTTCTGGAGATATGTTAATGTAGATTCTTGATAGAGCCTTTAAGATATTGTATTTTTGCCTAAATGTTATTTGATGTCCATTTATGTATAGCAAATATTTCTAACCTAATTTATTATTAGTTGATTTGCAAAAGAATATAGCAGTAGATTAAAGTTTCTGCTCTTGCTGGGGGGAAGATAAGTGACAAAATCTAGGTATCAGCTTTGCACAGCCGATAATCAGTGATAGATACAATATATAATGATGACTGCATAACACTTTGAATACAATAAGAATTTAGGAATTCGTTTAAAAAATAAAGCATATTAAGGTAAATGAGGGTGTTATTACATTTTAGCAAAAGCTTCAAAAATTTTGTTTTATTGTCTAATCATATAATAAATGTATTGGGTCTCAGATCGACGAAAATTTCCTAAATGTTTTAATGGAACTATGAAGTATTTATTTTCCTATAATGTATTCGCCTCTAATTTGCCGGGAAAAAAATACATGAGCTAATGTCACAAGCAAAGAATTATTTCCCATGCTAGTACCCAGACTTATTTATCTCTGATTATATAATTGCTAGTAGTACTATCTTGAGAAAGTACACAGAGTAGAGATCAAACTAACATTTTCTCAATTTCTTGCACATCGTTCTTATAATCTTGATTCAAGTAGGCTTATCTTGGCATGATAAAGTCCCGATTTTCAGCTTCCTTTCTTCTAAGTGATTGAGTGACCAAGTTAGCACAGCTGTGTGTGGCTGGAAGTAGGCCTTTAGACCGGGTGAGTTACTTGAGGTATATGGGCGCCTAACGAGTGAAAAAATGCATTACTAGCTTTGAAGCTCTAGTTCGGAGTGTTCGAGCAATAGCCATCCATACCAGCTCCTCAGGCTCTCAAGGTAGTAGTTGAGCCATAATTTCTAGAGCTGATGCAGTAAGCAGGGAGAGTGAAAAACCAGATATCAAAATACATAGAAAACAAGTGAGCAAGTCCTGAACGCGGACATGGTCCTCGTAGAGGACATACCTCCGCCAAGGTGACCTAGAGCGCCATATGTCCTAGAATCATGAATTGATGTGACTTCGACCTTCACATGACCTTGACCTTCACGTGACCTTCAAGTGACCTTGACCTTCACGTGACCTTGACCTTCACATGACCTTGGCTTCAAGTGACCTTGATCTTCAAATGTACTTGACCTTCACGTGACCTTGACCTTCAGGTGACCTTGACCTTCACGTGACCTTGACCTTCACGTGACCTTGACCTTCACGTGACCTTGACCTTCAAGTGACCTGCTTGACTTTTGACCTTCAAGTGATCTTTGTTCATTTGCCACTGATACTTAATATGACATTGATATAATGCACCAATATGACCTTGACCTTTGACCTTTATAAATTTGAACATCACCCATGGGTTGCGCCTGGACTAGGACTTCCCTGTTGGCTTATGCAAAAGTCAGTGCTTTATTTCTGTCTCTTGATATGGCCACTTATGTCATAGTGACACCAGTGACCCCTGTGACCTTGACCTTGGGGTGACCTTGACCAAAATTTAATCAGTTCTTCCATACACATTGGGGAACTACTTGGCCAAGTTTGAAGTGATTCCGTGTAGAAATGTGGCCTCTACGTTGTCCACAGACAGACAGACAAACAAACAAACAAACAGACCGAACCGAAAACATAACCTCCTGGCGGAGGTAATAAATGTTTGATTGTCTTTATAATCACAAAATAACACAGCTGAGGAGCGACACCCTTGGATCCCCAGTCATTTACTTTCTCTCTTTAGATTTTCTTCTCGAGTTTCTTCCTTTATGGGATACTGGCATTTTGTGTTAGGTCTTTATTCTTTAACATTTGTGTTCCTTTTTTTTTCATTATTCAGTCATATGTTTATTAAACCTCTAATTATTTTCAAAATGAATGTCGTTCCGCGCTGTTAATCCCACAATCCCTTCAGAAAAGAAGTCTCTCCAAAGCGGAAGCATAAAACATCTTCAGTTGACCATTTCAATTTGGAACTGTTTAATATTTCTGTGAAGACGAGAAAAGATATTCATTAGCTGGATTCAGAAATAAGGCATTTGGAGCACTATATTAAATTTCTCTTATTCTTCGTTTTTACAATCTGAAAAAAAAAAATGCACCGTGAAGCAGGCCTCCTTGAATAAACGGTGTTAATAAGATGTTTCATACAATATAAATACCATTTCTTTATCATTATTCTCGTTGATGGAAATATCTTGGTTGATTTATAAAGCAAACGGATAAATAATCCTGCAGAGAACATACTGTTTATGGAGGATTAAAGAATATAATATAACTATATCGAGCCCGAGAGTGTTAGTATACTAATCGTTAAAGAAACAAATCGTCCAAACACCCACAAGACAACGAGTGCCTAATTACCTCCGGGAACAAAGTTGGAATGAGGTTATGTTTTACCACCTGTTTGTGTGTTTATGAGTAAGTGTGGTTGTTTGTGTGTGTTTGTTAGTGAACACCATCCTGACCACAATGTTAATCGTAGAGTAATGAAACTTGCAGGGATTAAGCATTTTGTAAAAACTTAAAAATGATTATATTACGGAAGGTCAAGGTCGAAGGTCGAGGTCAAGGTCAAGTAAAATGTTAAGTTCACGTAATAAGCCATAATTTGTCAACAGTATCCTGGCCATAATTTTAGTAGTAGAATAAGGAGATTTGTAGGGATTAACTATCATTTAAAAAAAAAACAAAAAAAAACATGGAACTATTAAACTTTGGAAGGTTAATATCAAAGGTCAAGGTCATGATAAAGCAAAATGTCATATTCACGTAATCAGAATCAAGATTGGACATCGTTGTCACAGAAACTTCAAACTTGGTTCATATTTGAGTTAATGGAAATTCAAGCACATTATTATTATTATTATTATTATTATTATTATTATTATTATTATTATTATTATTATTATTATTATTATTATTATTATTATTATTATTAGCCAAGCTACAAGCCTAGTTGGAAAGGCAAGATGCTATAATGCCAGGGGCTCCAATAGGGAAAAATAGGAGAGTGAGGAAAGGAATTAAGGAAATAAATCATTGATGAGAATAAATTAACAATATATCATTCTAAAAACAGTAACAAAGTCAAAACAGATATGTCTCAGATAAACTATTAAGAACGTCAAAAACAGATATGTCATATATAAACTATAAAAAGACTCATGTCAGCCTGGTCAACATAAAAACGTTTGTTCCAACTTTCAAGTTTTCAAGTTATACTGATTCAACTACCGGATTAGGGAGATCATTCCACAACCAGGTAACAGTTGGAATAAAACTTCTAGATTACTGTGTAGTATTGAGCCTCATGATGGAGAAGGCCTGGCTATTTGAATTAACTGCCAGCTTAGTATTACGAACAGGGTAGAATTATCCAGGGAGATCTGAATGTAAAGGATGGTCAGAGTTATGAAAAATCTTA
This sequence comes from Palaemon carinicauda, assembly GCF_036898095.1. Taxonomy (NCBI): domain Eukaryota; kingdom Metazoa; phylum Arthropoda; class Malacostraca; order Decapoda; family Palaemonidae; genus Palaemon; species Palaemon carinicauda. The sequence continues at coordinate 61,739,781 of NC_090738.1, forward strand.
TGCAACATGCATAATGAATTAATTGAACGACGGTGCCAAAGACTAATATGTAGATCAGGAATAAGAAATTTAATAGACCGTAAGTTTCTGTCCAACAAAATGAGATGAGAATCAGCAGCTGAACACCAGAAAGGAGAACAATGCTCAAAACAAGGTAGAATGAAAAAATTAAAAGACTTCTTCAAAATAGATTGATCACCGAAAATCATGTAAGACTTTGTCAATAAGCCATTTTTTTTCTTTTTTTTGCAATTGAAGAAGACACAGACCCAATGTGTTTTTCAAAAGTAAATTTGCTGTCAAGAATCAAACCTAAATTTTTAAAAGAGTCATACAAATTCAAAGAGACATTATCAAAAATGAGATCCGGATGTTAAGGAGCCACCGTCCTGGACCTACTTACAGTCATATTTTGAGTTTTGTTAGGATTCAACTTCATACCCCATAATTTGCACTATGCACTAATTTTAGCTAAATATCTATTAAGGGATTCAGCAACCACAGATCTACATTCAGGGACTGGAATTTATATAAAGATAGTAGCCTCATCTGCATATGCAACAAGCTTGTTTTCTTGGCCAAACCACATGTCATGTGTATATAGTATGAAAAGTAATGGCCCAAGAACACTACCCTGTGGAACACTGGATATCACATTCATATACTCACTATGGTGCCCATCACCAACAACTCTTTGAGATCTATTACATAAAAAATCAATAATAATCCTGAAAAACGACCCACCTACTCCCAACTGTTTGGGTTTGAAAACAAGGGACTCATGATTAACACGGTCAAACGCAGCACTAAAATCAAGGCCAATCATACGACTTCCTGGCAACAATCAAGGGATTTCTGTACAGCATTGGAGATTGTAAGAAGGGCATCATATTCTCCAAGGCCTTTACGAAAACCAAATAGCAAACTAGGGAGTAGATGATTACCTTCAAAAAACCTGTTAACACGTTCAAAAACTTTGGATAATATGGGAGTTATATAAATTGGGCTGTAATCAGTGGGACTTGAGCTGCCACAAACACATTTACATAGACGAGTAATATTACTAATTCTCCAACAAGTGCTAAAAGCTTCTCTTCTTGCTCACGTGTGCAAAATAACAGATAACTTTGGAGCTGAAAATTATGCTGTTTTTATAAAAAAAAAAACAAAGGATAAGTACCATTTGGGTGTACACTTCCATAAGCCTCGAGGTCCATCAACAGATCTTTAATATCACGATATCAAAAGGCTATACTAGTTATTTTAGCCTCATGAAAACAATGAGGAAGTTCAAGTTTTTCATTACTCTGTTTGCTGTCCAAAACATCAGCCAAAAGGTCGAATGTCAAGGTCAAGGTTAAGCAAAAGGTAAAGAAGTGAGCTAACGTGGCGGAGGTGCCCCTCTAATTACAGTTATTTCCCCCCATAGAACCCATTATTCGGATAAGCATGTGAAAATAACAGAATAATCCCGCTTTCTGTAAGCTGTGATAACTATCTCCAATGATGTTATAATTATAATTATAATTATATATATATATATATATATATATATATATATATATATATATATATATATATATATATATATATATATATATTTATATGTATACATATATATATATATATATATATATATATATATATATATATATATATATATATATATATATATACCCAAATGTTAATATATACATAAGTATATATATATATATATATATATATATATATATATATATATATATATATATATATATCCAGTATAAATATATATATATATATATATATATATATATATATATATATATATATATATATATATATATATATATATATATATATATATATATATATATATATATATATACAAATGCTTATATATATATATATATATATATATATATATATATATATATATATATATATATATATATATATATATATATATATATATATATATATTTATATGTATATATATCTATATATATGTATATATATATATATATATATATATATATATATATATATATATATATATATATATATATATATATATATAGATTAATATCAACACAACATCGTGTTCAAATAGAAATAAATTTCTACCTCATAACTGGGATCGAACGCTAGCCCCTTCTAATGAAAGGCCAGGCGAAACCAACCATGTCACGAGAGCCCATAAAAAGAATTGGAACCTGACGCTAACAGCTGTCCGAGGATTTACCTGGCGAGACATCAGTCTCTTACCAGCGAGTTTTACCCAATTCCCCGGGCCACCACGTGACACAATTGGTAGTAATTCATTCAAATTACCCCTAATGAGTCAATATGGATTAATATCAACACAACATCGTGTTCAAATAGAAATAAATTTCTACCTCATAACTGGGATCGAACGCTAGCCCCTTCTAATGAAAGGCCAGGTCGAAACCAACCATGTCACGAGAGCCCATAAAAAGAATTGGAACCTGACGCTAACAGCTGTCCGAGGATTTACCTGGCGAGACATCAGTCTCTTACCAGCGAGTTTTACCCAATTCCCCGGGCCACCACGTGACACAATTGGTAGTAATTCATTCAAATTACCCCTAATGAGTCAATATGGATTAATATCAACACAACATCGTGTTCAAATAGCAATAAATTTCTACCTCATAACTGGTATCTAACGCTAGCCCCTTCTAATGAAAGGCCAGGTCGAAACCAACCATGTCACGAGAGCCCATAAAAAGAATTGGAACCTGACGCTAAGAGCTGTCCGAGGATTTACCTGGCGAGACATCAGTCTCTTACCAGCGAGTTTTACCCAATTCCCCGGGCCACCACGTGACACAATTGGTAGTAATTCATTCAAATTACCCCTAATGAGTCAATATGGATTAATATCAACACAACATCGTGTTCAAATAGAAATAAATTTCTACCTCATAACTGGGATCGAACGCTAGCCCCTTCTAATGAAAGGCCAGGTCGAAACCAACCATGTCACGAGAGCCCATAAAAAGAATTGGAACCTGACGCTAAGAGCTGTCCGAGGATTTACCTGGCGAGACATCAGTCTCTTACCAGCGAGTTTTACCCAATTCCCCGGGCCACCACGTGACACAATTGGTAGTAATTCATTCAAATTACCCCTAATGAGTCAATATGGATTAATATCAACACAACATCGTGTTCAAATAGAAATAAATTTCTACCTCATAACTGGGATCGAACGCTAGCCCCTTCTAATGAAAGGCCAGGTCGAAACCAACCATGTCACGAGAGCCTATAAAAAGAATTGGAACCTGACGCTAACAGCTGTCCGAGGATTTACCTGGCGAGACATCAGTCTTTTACCAGCGAGTTTTACCCAATTCCCCGGGCCACCACGTGACACAATTGGTAGTAATTCATTCAAATTACCCCTAATGAGTCAATATGGATTAGTATCAACACAACATCGTGTTCAAATAGAAATAAATTTCTACCTCATAACTGGGATCGAACGCTAGCCCCACTCTAATGAAAGGCCAGGTCGAAACCAACCATGTCACGAGAGCCCATAAAAAGAATTGGAACCTGACGCTAACAGCTGTCCGAGGATTTACCTGTCTCGCCAGGGCATCATGTGCCACTAAGATCAGGGCTTTGGCCTTTTGGTTTTTGTGATCTCGGAAACAAACCTGTTTGGAGCTGGTTAGGCCACTAGCTACCTTAACCTTGACCTACTTGCATTAAAGTGGGGCAATATCTGGGGATTTACCTCTGTATCATTGTCCATAAGGCCCTTAGCAATATGGCTTATACTTTAGGCCTAAGGGTAATTTAAAATTTCTCAAATTTTGCCTTTAAAGGCCCCTGTGACCTTCAAAAGTAGGTCAAGGTCATTTAAACTGGATCGATGGCATATTCTTATCATAGGCTACTTATGATAATTATTTCAGATTTCTTGCGAAAAAAAAACGCGCAGAAATAATAATAATAATAATAATAATAATAATAATAATAAAAATAATAATAATAATAATAATAATAATA
>NC_090738.1:61763800-61766300 GCF_036898095.1 Palaemon carinicauda
TGCCTCACTGAGAGTAAAGTAGATTGCCTTATAAGAAGTTAAATTATGCGTCAGTTTCCAGCCCATATTTGTTTCTTTCTCGCACAGGAGTTGTGGAAAAGGTGAACTAAAATAGAAAAAAAAGGTATGAGAGTCTTTGAGAAAAAGGTGGTTCAAAGCGCCTTAGAAAGATATTAGGATTTTAATATGACTGGTCTTCAGGAGAAAAATAGTTAAAGTGTCTTAGAGATTATATAAGATTTAAAGACAAGGGACTTTGAGAGTAATAGATTTGAAAAGAATAGGTTTTTTGAGCGATATGCAGTTTTTAAACGATAAAACTATTACCAAGAAAAAAAATATTTGAGAGGATAGAGTCAGAAATAATTGAACTAAAGGAGAAATATGGTTTTAAATGACCTCCTATTGGAAGGAGAGAATCTTTAAAAGCAATAAGCTTCAAATAAGAACCTTAAAAAAAAAAAAAGGATGTTAAGAGGTCATAGTGATGATACAAAAGTGGAAGTAGGGTATCTTTAAAAGAAGGACGGTTAGAAATAATAAGTCTTTGATAAGTAGATGGTTTAAAAAATTCTTACATGAAAAATTATCTGAATAAGTTGGTCTTCGAGAGTAAGATGATCATTAAGAATTATTATTTGATAAAAGGTTTAAGAATATAAAATAGATTTGAAGAAAAATTGTCTTTGAGGGATTTTTATATTTTGGTTTTTGAGAGAGAATATTTAAACGGTCTTTCTAAAAATGGATTCAGAGTAGCAGTTTTCTGTGACCAAGAAGTGTAAAGATACAGTAAATGGTTTTTGAGTGAAAGATGGTCGAAAGAATGTGTCGTTAAGGGAGTAGAGTTCAATAGAGTGAAACTTTGAATAAAAGTGATTTCATAAGAATAAGGTCATAAGGTTTTTTGAGAGTTTTAGAAAATGAAATTCTTTGGGAAAGCGGAATTCGAAAGGGGTAGGTCTTGATTATAATTTGGCATTGATGAAATACTTTTGGAAAAGCGTTTGAAAAAAAAGTCTTAAAAAGTCTTGGCCCTAAAAAAGACAAGATCTAAAAAAAAAATTTGGAGATTGAAAAAAAAAAGTACAGACAGAATTACGAAGATATTAAGAAAGATTGGTTAAAATGGCTTTAGAAAGAAATTCGAAAAGAAAAATACTGAAATCGAGAGAAATTTACAACAAAAGGGTCTTAGATAGGAAGAATATTAAGAACAATACCAATAAAACATGTTGAAAAAGTATATAATATATGAGACTTTTTCGATAAAAAAAAAAAAATATGATGAATGTTTTGAAAAGGAGTAAAAATAAATTGATCTTGAAGAACCTGAAATAGAATCTTTTAGAAATAAGCAATCTGAGCTATAGGTTTTAAAAAAGTAAAAAAGGGGAATTGACTGTTATAAAAAGTCTTTTAAAAAAGAAAGAGATTAGATTGAAGTTTTTTTTTCTTTAAAAGCACACGCTATGAAACGGAAAATCATCGACAATAAGGGGGGTCAAAAAGGAATATTAGAATACATAAAGTTTTTTATAATAAAGTTGTAAGACCAACCAAGCAGTGATATATTTATTTTCATCTGTTTATTTGAGAAAGCAATATATTGAAAAATCAAGTATGTAGAATAATATGATCTTTATTTATAGGGTCTAGTAGATAATAAATACGCAATTAATCTGTTACTTGACGGATATTGTTTGAAGAAAAAGTGAGTTATTGTTAAGGTAAGATTTTATACAGAGAATTATTCTGCAAAGGCATTATGTTTGGTGGTAGCTGCTAGTAAAAGCCTACAAAATTCTTGGAAAAAAGAACTGGGTGTTATTAAAGAATTAAGACTTTATATTAAATAGATTTGTCTGATTTAACTGACGTGATCGAGAAAGGTTTTGTCTAATGGATAAGATAAATACTAAGAAGGTCTATTTCTAAAGACAAAATAATGTACGAAAGATATGAGATATTCTTACTTAATACAAGTTATGTATCAGGAAATAGAGTATATTTGTTGGAAATTTGTTTTGACGTTATACTTAAAATGTCAAAAAATGGATATCCAGTTGTGGATCACCTCCAATGTTAAATGATGTTATCCGTGACCTAAGATCTATCTGTGGTGAAAATTTCGTCAAAATCGGTCGATTAGATTTGACATAATTCTGTCCACAAAGAGACAGAGAGACATACAAATAAATAAACTGACTTAATTGCATAACCTTCTTAGCAGAAGGAAAAATATCTAGAACTGGATTCTGAACACGAAAAATGAATATGAAACGTTTTATCACATCAAGAGAAACGATCAGGATCTATATAATTGATTTAAAATGACCTTTCACTTTGAGGCTCAGTTCCGAAAAGAATTAATTTTCTGTCAAAATACATTTCCTTCTTTCCTGACTAAATACCGAGTGAGGAATTCTGAGAATTCTCAAACTTTGGGGAACAATTTCCAGATAAAGCACCGAATTAGCTGCTGTGGTTTTCGAGCCAG
>NC_090738.1:61771101-61773601 GCF_036898095.1 Palaemon carinicauda
ATTTGTATGTACCGAAGGGCTTGGTGGAGGCAGTCTTGAGGATATCTTGTGGGTTCATGGTCACTTGATGATAGCCCTCATGAGTTCGAGAGGGAAAAAAACTTCACTTTGTGCATTTAGGAGGTAATCTGGCGATATTGGGGAGAGGGGTAGGTTTAGTGACCTTGTTCTGGTTGTATGTTCAGATGCCTCTAATCCCAACAGGGACGTAAGGAGCCATCTTTCTCCAGGGCGATATGTAAGTGGGAAGACCATGTGCTTGAAGACTTTTAGCAAAATTCTATTTCTTCTATTTTAGCCAATGTTTCTTTAGTATCTGCTGAATGTTCCGAGGCTAGATACCTGAGTCTGGCAAACACCAGGTGGCCATCCACTTGCCATGAGGATAAATATCATACTTGGCGGGAACCGTGGGCGTTTGGTGAAGTTTTGAAAGGATAACTTCCCGATATGACAGGAGGGAGTAGAGTAGGCCTCAGTTGATGCAGTGATGTGTAGTGCGATGTCAGCTGGTCAGCTTGAAGAGACGTCAGCAAGTATGAGTCTGTGTTGACTAAACGTAAATGTACCAAACATACACACACACACATACAGTATATATATATATATATATATATATTATACCATAAAAAAAACTCCAAGATGTAATACTAAGAATAAGGTTTTGCAATTGATTTGGCCTGTGAAGGAATAATTCTGGAATTTCAAGAGCCTTTGAATATTCAAAGGCCACTATAAATCTTGATGCTTGTCATTCATTTGCAATTTCAATGCTGTTTTTGTTGGACGATTTCTATACGAAAGGCAACAATCAAAAAGTCCTTGTTTTCCTTTTGTGTCAATCTTCTTATTTAATAGATTAACTTCGATAGCGATTGTGTTCTGGGAACTTCTTCTGTGAATAGCCATTATTAAGAAAACATTTTATTTTTTTCAGTATTTAACTTGTTGTCGTATTCCATTCATTTTTCATCAGTTGATGCTCATGAAAAAGTGTCAAGCTTAGTAACACATGAAATAATGGCAACAGTTTACATTCAACTTATATGGCGTAAATCTTTTCCAGGCCCGGAGTGTCCTGTGACCTGCTTTTCATGAAATAATTGTTATTTTAATAATTTACTTAATAATTCATGACAACCCCATTCCAGTAGATCGCTAGGCAGGGATGCTACAAATTGGATAGGAAAAATGAGAGCTAAGCAGAGAGAGAGAGAGAGAGAGAGAGAGAGAGAGAGAGAGAGAGATCGTTTTTAAAAACATTTGCCCAATTAATATAAGGAGGTAAACTTTCATTTACTGAGGAATATCAAATTATTATATAAGACAGAGAAAACGCAAGAGAGATGCACAGACATAATGACAGATAGCCAGGGAGAGGAGTGAGAAAAAGATGCATACCATTTTTTCTCTTAAAATTGACAGAACTGAATCAGGTCAAAACTTGCCCCATCGTATTTAGAATAGCAAACAACTTTTTCTTCTTCTTCGGAAGACATCGGTCTTTGCCTGGGATGAAAAGTTTCTCGCTTTTTATAAAGGTCTACTTCCGACTTATTTCTTTCATCTTTTCTTCGTTTGAAACGATTCGGAATTTATGTATATATATATATATATATACTATATATATATATATATATATATACTGTATATATATATATATATATACTGTATATATATATATATACTATATATATATATATATATATGTATGTATATATACTGTATATATATATATATACATATATATATATATATATATACTGTATATATATACTGTATATATATATATATAATATACTGTATATATATACTGTATATATATATATATATATACTGTATATATACTGTATATATATATTATATATATATATACATATAACATATACATATAATATATATATATATATACATATATATACATATACATATACATATATATATATATATATATACATATATATATATATACATATATACATATATATACACATATATACATATATATATATATATATATATATTACTTATTAGTCACAAAACTGCACGTGACATATATTAAAGGGTCAAATCCACAGGAAACAGGAAAGGAAAAGACCAGGTACCAAGCGCTTTCGTGTATTACGTACACTTCTTCAGGGTACAAAGTGAAATAGAAAATAAAATCATACAATAAAGAAACCTACCAAATCTGAAACAAAAGCAACAAACTAGCAAAGCATCATCAATATGCTAAAATAACAAACAGTCGTTAAAAATGAATAAACAATTGTAGTTTAAAATAAAATACTAGTAATATAACAATCGTTAAACTAAATTTTTACATTGTACTTCCTTACAATTTCATTAACAAGATGAGTGTCTAGTTTAAAAAGACCAGAACTGAGATTTAAAATTTGATTATTAAAATATTTAATAAAAGCAGATTCAATAATATTTCTTTTAACAAGATTTTTACAAAATAAAATATCTGAGGAGTTTTCCCAGTCAATACAATGGT
>NC_090738.1:61783601-61788601 GCF_036898095.1 Palaemon carinicauda
CTACACAAAGTTTACTTAGTCTGCCTAGGTGTTCTGCTCATAGAGAATTCCTTTCGTATATATCCCTCCAAAACCTGAGGTTCATTATTACGCATATTCACACCTCCCGCAGACATTTGAATTGAAAATTTTCCTTCTTTAAGATCCAAAACTCTAGACCCAGATTAATCTGTGCAAGTTTTATTGGCCTGATCTCTGCCTATCATAGGTTAGTTAAGACTTATAACATATCCCCGAGTAGAAACTAGAAACTTGCCTTAATGTTTTCTTCATTTATAAACAGATTAGCACCTAACGGCTGCATTTCAACAACCTTTATCTCTATCCTCACGTAGTTGAGTCTTAAGACTACTGGGTCCTACTGGCCATTGACATACCTCCAATCTTCAGGCGGATAAATTCCGCCACCCCCACTCTGGGCTCTTCGTATGTGACCTAAAAACGAAGATGAACGGCGTAAATGCCGGGAGAGGTTTTTGTTTGGTGGCCACATGGAGTTCGTGACAGGTGGCTCCCAAAGGTCTGATTGTGCTGGTTATAAACTTAGACTGGGGCCAAAGTTCATCCTATGAACCCTCGCTCTAGCCAAGTTCACTCAATTTTAAACACAACATGTTTTGTATAACTACTTCCTCCTAATTGATCCAGATTTTCAAACAGTGCCTTCCTTGTGTAGATTGTTCCTGTTGTCAAAGTATGAAGTTACATTTGTAAATTAAAAGACAAATTGAAAGTAAAGAGATATATTATTGTTACACTCCACTATCATAATAAGGGAACGAAATTAACTTAAAAATTAGCTATTTTTTATGAGATTAGAGCGACATAACCCCGTTAAACAGTCATAGTCCTCCAAGCTTAGTAAATACAAAATTGTCCCTAAGTTATCGATATCCCGCATAAGTTATGCATTGGGACGTGTACGCAGTCCAGACCACTTGATCAGAGAAAGAGCATTATCCTCTATATACACTTAAACTTAAGTCGATCCTAAGGCTATGACAGCTCACTAGACATACCCGCCAAACTCGTACTCATGTTGCCATTTTTCTGTCTCTTACCGATATATTCCTAATTGCAACAAACCTTTAATTAAGGGTAAATTTGCATAGGATCTAATCACATCGAAATATGTCGATGAAAATCCTAATTATTGATATTGTAAAACCCAACAGTTAGAGAGAGAGAGAGAGAGAGAGAGAGAGAGAGAGAGAGAGACAACATAACATCTCCATAATTTCGTAATAGGTAGTAATTGCCTTGATTTAGGAGTGACAGGGATCTGTGATTTTGTTTTAAGATAGGCAACGCGTTGATTCAATTTCCATCAAGTGTAATATACCACGCTCTGCAGCCTTTCGATGAGAGCCAATTGCATTACATCACGGGAGGTAAACAGGTCTAACAATGCCTCACTGAGAGTAAAGTAGATTGCCTTATACGAAGTTAAATTACGCGCCAGTTTCCAGCTCATATTTGTTTCTTTCTCGCACAGGAGTTGTGGAAAAGGTGAACTAAAATGGGAAAAAAGGTATGAAAGTCTTTGTGAAAAAGGTGGTTCAAAGCGCCTTAGATAGATATTAAGATTTTAATATGACTGGTCTTAAGGAGAAAAATATTTAAAGTGTATTAGATATTATATAAAATTTAAAGAGAAGGGACTTTGGGAGAAATAGATTTATAAAGAATAGGTCTTTGAGCGATATGCAGTTTGAATGATAAAACTATTACCAACAAAAAAAAAGAAAATATTTGAGAGAATAGAGTCAGAAATAATTGAACTGAAGGAAAAATATGGTTTAAATGATTTCCAATTGGAAGGAGAGAATCTTTGAAAGGAATGAGCTTCAAATAAGAACCTTCAAGAAAAAGGATGTTAGGAGGTTATAGTGATAAGACAAAAGTGGAAGAAGGGTATCTTTAAAAGAAGGAAGGTTAGAAATAATGAGTCTTTGATAAGTAGATGGTTTAAAAAGTCTTACATGAAAAATTATTTAAATAAGTTGGTCTTCGAGAGTAAGATGATCATTAAGAATTGTTATTTGATAGAGGGTTTAAGAATATAAAATAGATTTAAAGAAAGTTGTCTTTGAGGGATTTTTATATTTTTCGTTTTTGAGAGAGAATATTTAAACGGTCTTTCTAAGAAAGGATTTAGAGTAGCAGGTCTTTGTGACCAAGAAGTGTAAAGGTACAGTAAATGGCTTTTGAGTGAAAGATGGTCTTAAAAATGTGTCGTTAAAGGAGTAGAGTTTAATAGAGCGAAGTTTTGAATAAAAGTGGTTTCATAAAAATAAGGTCATAAGGGAAAAGTTTTTTTGAGAGCTTTAGAAAATTAAATTCTTTGGGAAAGCGGAGTTCGAAAGGGGTAGGTCTTGAGGATAATTCGGCATGGATGAAATACTTTTGGAAAAGCGTTTGAAAGAAGAGTCTTAAAAAGTCTTGGCCCTAAAAAAGACAAGATCTAAAAAATGTGGGAGATTAAAAAAAAATAGGGAGAGAATTACGAAGATATTAAGAAAGATGGGTTAAAATGGTTTTAGAAAGAAATTCGAAAAGAAAAATTCTGAAATCGAGAGAAATTTACAACAAAATGGTCTTAGATACGAAGAATATTAAAAGCAATATCAATAAAACATGTTAAAAAATATGGCTTATTCAAGGAAAAACCAATATAATGAATGTTTTGAAAAGGAGTAAAATAAATTGATCTTGAAGAACCTGAAATAGAATCTTTTAGAAATAAGCAATCTGAGCTATAGGGTTTAAAAGAGTAAAAAAGGGGAATTGACTGTTATAAAAAGTCTTTTAAAAAAGAAAGATATTGGAGCGATTTTTTTTTTAAAGGACACGATATGAAAAGGAAAATCGTCCACAATAATGGGCTCAAAAAGGAATATTAGAATACATAAAGTTTTCACGATAAAGTTTTAAGACCAACCAATCAGTGATATATTTATTTTCATCTGTTTATTTGAGAAAGCAATATATTGAAAAATCCAGTATGTTGAATAAAATTATCTTTATTTGTAGGGTCTAGTAGATAATAAATACGCAATTAGTCTGTTACGTGACGGATATTGTTTGAGGAAAAAATGAGTTATTGTTAAGTTTTTTTCTGCAAAGGCATTTTGTTTGGCGGTAGCTGCTAGTAAGAGACTATTAGATTCTTTGAAAAAAAGAACTGGGTGTTATTAGACAATTAAGACTTTACATTAAATAGATTTGTCTAATTTAACTGACGAGATCAAGAAAGGTTTTGTCTAATGGATAAGATAAATACTAAGAAGGTCTACTTCTAAAGGCAAAATACTCTACGAAAGATATGAGATATTCTTACTTAATACAAGTTATATATCAGGAAATAGAGTCAACAATAGCCTAAGAAGTATATTTGTTGGAAATTTGTTTTGACGTTATACTTAAAATGTCGAAAAATGGATATCCAGTCGTGGATCACCTCCAAGGTTTAATGATGTTATCCGTGACATAAGATCTATCTGTGGTGAAAATTTCGTCAAAATCCGTCGAGTAGGTTTGACATAATTATGTCCACAAAGAGACAGACAGACATAAAAATAAATAAACTGACTCAATTGCATAACCTTCTTAGCAGAGGTAAAAGTATCTAGAACTGAATTTTGAACACGGCAGATGAATATGAAACGTTTTATAACATCAAGAGACACGATCATGATCTATATGACTAATTTGAAATGACCTTTCACTTTGAGGCCCAGTTCCGAAATGAATTAATTTTCTGTCACAATACATTTCCTTCTTTCCTGACTAAATACCGAGTTAGGAATTCTGAGAATTCTCAACCTTTGGGGAACAATCTCCAGATAAAGCAACGAATTAGGTGCTGTGGTTTTCGAGCCAGGAATTATTCAATTCTCTTCAAAGACACAAGATAATGAAAATTCTTTTTTGTAAGCTAGAGAGAGAGAGAGAGAGAGAGAGAGAGAGAGAGAGAGAGAGAGAGAGAAGATTGTTTTTTGACAAAGTAGAATATATCTATGAGGGTTTTGAGATAGAAATATGTATTTTTTATACATCTATAACGAGAAAGTATGTATGATCTTTTTTGGATTATTCTTTTCGTAACATCGAAATTTGTTCAGATAATAATTCAATAATAAATTTTAACATTATATGGTAGAGAAATAGTTTATTATTCAAACTTTACCTAACTAATTTACGGTATACTACTCTATGAGATGGAAATAATTAACATTTGAACGCACCCACACAAGACTCACTGTGTGAGTTTGTGAGGGTACGTACATATGTTAATTACCTCCATATCGTTGAGTAGTCATCTGTATATCATCAATAGCATCTCCTTCTACGCTTATTGACGCAAACGCCCTCGGTTGGATTCCGCAAATCTTATCTTTCTTGAGCTTTTAATTGAATACTTCCCCATTCATCATCTACTTCCCGCTTCAGAGTCCTCAGCCATATTGGACTGGGTCTTCCAACTCTCATAAGGTCTTGTGGAACCCAGCTGACCGTTTGGTTAACTAATCTGTCTTGGGGAGTGCAAAGAGCATCCTATGGTGGTGTTCTACTAACAAGGACCGCTTCGTTAGCATACTCTAGGTCTGATAATTGCTATCACTAATCCAGTCTAATCCTTCTCCACCATCTCTGACTGTTTTATGTATTACAAACACCATGAGAGGATGAACAACATAGGAAACAACACATTCCCTTACAGTTGCTTCGCTGTTCACTGGAAATTCCTTTCATAAGACTCCATTAGCATTAACTTTGTACTTGCACAGCTCATGAATATACCTAATTAAATTTACATATTTATGAGGAATGCCAGAATAACGCTAGACTCTCCACGAAATTAGCCGGTGAACACTATCAAAGGCTTTTCTATAGTCCACAAATGCCATCAAAGTGGGATATCTATATTGATTGCATTAGTGTATAACATATCTCAAAAGTAGAATTTGGCCATTGCATCTTCTACCTTTTCTAAATCC
>NC_090738.1:61796101-61801101 GCF_036898095.1 Palaemon carinicauda
AAATCTCATGTAATATAACTTCCAATAAATATAGTGCTAATTGTATTAGAGTAAAGACTGGACATAATATATACAGGTCTTTATTTTATCCCTCAGGGATAAAGCCTCTCCTGATCATAATCCATAAAACCCGTTGAACCTCTGATATTTATTGATTTCGTCTGAAGTTGGAAAAGTTCAAATAATACCCGATCCTTCTACACTAAGAACCTAATAACTTCTAGCAAGCAGCTACCACAAACCGTAATGCCTTAACATGAAAATTCTCTGTATATAATCTTCCAATCATAATGACGAAATTTCTCCTTAAATAATATCCGTCTTGTAACTCACTAATTGTGCCCTTATAATCTATTAGACCCTCAAAATACTTTTTCTCATCTCTATACATTATTATTGAACATTTTGCTTTTTCAAATAAAGTGGCCAAAATAATTCTAATCACCAACCCTTTATTATTTATCAAAAATATTGTTAAAAATCCTTATGAATCCTAGTCTTCCTTTTTGAGTTAAATTGTTTAATAATATTTCCTTCAGAGCTTGTCTGTTTTTTTGTTTTTTTTTTGTTTTTTTAAACGTTCCACTCTAATTCCTTTCTTTTCATAAGAATCTTTATATCAGATTCTTTTATTTTTATCTTTATTACTTCTTTATATATTGTATCTTAGATTGTTTCTTACCGGAATTGTTTAAATTTCAGGTTCTTTCTTTGATATAAATCTAATTTAGACTCCTTTTGAGAACCTTTATTAGATCATTTCTATCAAATATGATATAAATATTACTCATATACCTCTTAGTTATTAGTTTTTTTTCTTGCATTATTAATTGTAGTTTTTATGGTACTCCTTTTTAATAGGATTCCTATCTAAGACTCTTTCGTTGTCAATATCTTTCGGTTCTCAGCAAGGCCAATATATAGAGGTCCGGTCGGACAGAACTGTCATCTTCACGCCACTGGCTGACTGTGACGTCACTCCGGCTCCAAATGGTGATTCTCTGTTAGGCCGTGGCTTTGTATATTAAGGCATTATTGTTATTCCTTTGATTATTCTTCCTCTTGACTACTTAATTTGATACTTCCGTTATCAGAAAATTCTGAGAATGCCTAAACAATTGTATTGATAAAATAATATTACTGCGGCTTATACAATACATCCATACACTTATCATAGCAACCATTCATTACTAATACACATTTCATCCAAACTTGATAACGCTATTTTTCATTTACTGTAAAAGTTTCAGCTTTAGCACGTAATAATGTCAAAACACTTGTCGATATCCCAGGCTCGCACAAGAATCTACTCGCTCTTTCTTTTAATGTAGTTTCACAAGGCAATGGGAACCCCTTCTTAAGTCTCAGATACTTGTAACATTTGGAACTTATGCTTCTTAGAGTTAAAGCAGATGCAATGTCTTCACTGCACCATTCGCTTATCCTTTTCTTTGTTATAATTGCTTTTATTTGAGTATTACTAAATAATGGCCTTGGTTCTCAGCATCTTTCTTTTAAAATTTCTCGCTAACACCATTTTTAACGTATCTTTTTATATTATTTGTGATTTTCTCCTAGCCTTTCTCTTTAAACTTCCTCCGTTTTTAAGACATTTTATTTCCTAGGGCCAAAAAGTACTAAAACTTTTCTTTTAAACCCTTTTGCAACAGTCTTCTTTAAAGCCATATTTGCATTACGACTTTTCCCTCTCCAATCACCTTTTCCCAATGAATTTTCTCTTTTAAATCTTGTTGAAAGGTATTTTTCCTAATGACCTTTCTTTTATGAAACCATTTTTATTCAAAGATTCCTTCTTTTAAACCACACTATCGTAAAGATTCATTCTTTTTTACCCTGTTTCATCTTCACAAAAGACTTAGAACTTTAAATAAATTTTTGTTAAAACCGTTAAAACCTTCTCTCTCAAAGACCAAAATCCCAAAATCTTACTTCAGTCAAAAATCATTTATTTTGAACACATACCGTCTATCAAAGATGATTTCCTTTAGACATTTTTTTTTTCATTCTTAGACCTTCAATCAAATATGAATTCTTATGACTATCTTACTCTTAGAAGACCCCTCTTATTTTGATATTTGTTTTCATGTAAGAGTTTCAAACCATCTACCTATAAAGACTTTATTATTTATAACCTTCATATTTTAAAGATACCCTACTTACAATTTTGATTTTTTCAATAAGACCTACAAACAACCTTCATACTGAAGGTCTTTATTTTAACATTATTGCTTTCAAAGACTCTCTCCTTCCAATAGATGATCATTTGAACTTCATTTCTTCTTCAGGTCAATTATTTCCTACCTTGTTGAAAATTTCATCATTTAAACCACATGTTGTTCAAAACTCTATATTTTTATTTCTCCTAAAACCCCTCATCTTTAAATACTATATAATCTCTATAGACGATTTAAACTATTTTTCTCCTAAAGACCATCCAAAATCTAATCTTATTATATATCTAAGACGCTTTGAACTACCTTTTTCTCAAAGACTCTCCCATTTTTTTTCTATTTCAGTTTACATTTTCCATAACTCCTGTGCAAGAAAGAAACAATTATGGCTGGACACTGTAAAATTTATCTTCGTATAAGGCAATATACTTTACTCGCAGTAAAGCATTGTTTGACCTTTTTACCTCCCGTGATATAAAGCAATTGCCTTTCATAGAAAGGCTGCGGAGTGTGGTATATTACAGTTGACAAAAATTTAATTACCGCGTTGCCTAACTTAGAACAAAGATAAGTTTCCTATTACTTAAAATCAAAGCAATTACTACCTACTACGAAAATTGTGGAGATACTCTCTCTCGTCTCTCTCTCTCTCTCTCTCTCTCTCTCTCTCTCTCTCTCTCTCTGTTTAGGGTTTGCAATTTCCCTCAAAAAGTTGAATGGTTAATGAAAATTGGCAATTAATTGATTTTTTCATCTAAAAAAATTGAGTGATTAGCTCCTATGCAAGTTATTCTGAATTAAAGGTTCGCTGCCATTTGGAATATATCAGTAAGAGACAGAAAAAGAACATCATGGATACGAGTGTGGCGGATATTTCTAGGTGGCTTTAACAACCTTGGAACCATGTTTCGTCTTAATATATCTAGAGGATATGCTCTTTTTCTGATCCTAACTGCATAACTCGGGCGGTTTCCCTATTAACCCCGGTTCACCGGGATAGCGATAACTCAGGGAGGGTCTTGCATTTAACTAAGCTTGAAGGAATATTATGGGTTAACTTGGTAATATCTGGCAATTATCTCCCCACAAATCTCATTATAGAATAGCTATTTTTTTAATTTACCTTTGCATCTTGTCTTCTGTGCATAGAGTATAACAATATTATTTCTTTCAATTTACAAAATCCCACTTCACACTTTGACAACAGGGTATTTAACACAAGGAGAACACTGTTTGAAAATCTGGTTTAGTTAGGAGGGAGTCGATAGACAAAGCATGTTGTGTTTAGAATTGAGTTGGCTTCAGTGGAGGGATGGTTTTATGTTGAACTCTGGCCAGTCTAAGTCTACCATTTGTACACTTTGACTTTTGGGATCCACCCATCACGAACTTCTCGTGACCACAAGTCAAAAACTTTTCTTATCGTTAACATAGCTCATCTTCCTTTTCAGGTTAGATAGGAGGAGCATCGTGAGCCTGGGTTAATCTGCCAAAAGATTGAAGAGGTGAAGCTGTGAGGCCCACCTTGAAGGTACGTCATTGGCCAGGATGATCCAATGGGCGGCCGGTCATGGAAAAGAGAGTGATCGCTGGGTAGATTTTGCCAGGAAGGAAGTGAACTTAAGATTAAACTATGTGAAGAAAGAGATAAATACAGAATACAGGTGTTAAATGCTAATCTGTTTCCAAAAAAAAAAAAGTGTTGAAGCAAGTTTCTCATCTCTACTCGTGGACATGTTATAAGTCTTAACTATTCTGAGATGAACAAAGGATTTGCAAACGATAATCTGGGTCAATGAATATGCCTATTGTCTGGTGATTTTTGCATCTAGAAGAGTGTAAGAATTTAATTTAAAAGTCAGCGGGTTGGATGAATATGCGTAATGATGAACGTCTATTTAACAATGGATGTCTGGTTTTGAAGGAACCACGTGTCAAACTTTTAGACATATGTCTGCCTAACTATCTATCGCGAATTCTCTATAGGCTGAACACCTGGGCAGGTTAGAAAAAAAAAAGCAAATTCAATCTAAGGAACAAAGAAGGTCCAGGATATTCTGATAATTACCAATGCAGGCAAGGAAACAAATCCTAAGCTAGACAGAAAGAAAAAGATTATAGGGTGTTGTAGCAGAGTATAGGATTGTAGAAATTGATATACAACAAACATATACTATATGTATAAATTTAGTCTAATCATGAAATATATATATATATATATATATATATATATATATACAGTATATATATAATATATATATATATATTATACATACATGTATATATGTATATACAGTGGAACCTCTACATACGATTGTCCCAACATACAAATTTTCCAACATATGAAGTAAAATTCGACCAAATTTCTGCCTCAACATACGAAGTGTTGCTCCAATATACGACGTAAACAATATGCTTACCCGTGGAATTTTCTCGAAAGCGTGCAGCGTAGTTTGTTGTTGACGCCGCGACAACGGCAGCACATCGAAGGGACGCAATCGAGCGTCCTCCTTGATCAGTCCTCTATTTGCTCAGTTTTAACAGTTTTTTATCTTGCCTTTTCACGTGTTGTTTTCTGTGTTCCATAATCATGAGTCCTGAAAAGCTTAGTTTCTGTTCAGGAAGTGGTAGCAGTGGTGAGAAAAAGAGGAAGTCTATGCTTTCATTAGAATTAAAGCAGGAAATCATAGAAAAGCATGAGCGAGGTGTACGTGTTACCGATCTCGCTAAACAATATGGCCGGAATATGTCGACGATCTCGACGATCATAAAAACAGAAGTTAGCCATTAAATCAGTGAAACCTTCGA
>NC_090738.1:61811101-61816101 GCF_036898095.1 Palaemon carinicauda
AGTCGGTAATATATCTGTAAAACATATGGTTTTTTTCTAGATGCAAATGAAATATAATTATCGAAGACAGAAGAAATATCTAATTTGTAAATTAGGATAAAGTAAAATGGAAAAACTGCTAAGCATCAATACAAAATAACGCCAAATATAACTATATAAGTATAAGCAAAAAAATTAATCCTATAAGCTTATTTACACGTTAATTTGTCTTTGTCAACCAGTATGTTTTTCAGTGATTATTCAAATTTATTTGGAAAAGAATTTCTTACACCAAAAATAAAATGAAAGTTTACGA
The DNA here is from genome assembly GCF_036898095.1 of Palaemon carinicauda. NCBI lineage: Eukaryota > Metazoa > Arthropoda > Malacostraca > Decapoda > Palaemonidae > Palaemon > Palaemon carinicauda. The sequence continues at coordinate 61,811,397 of NC_090738.1, forward strand.
ATTATATTACTTGGGATATATATTTCTCTCCTGTTTTAAACCACTTTACAATACCTATTATCTTGACACTTTAAGCCCAAGTATCAAGCAAGATAAGTTTACACAATTCTTTCTTATTACAAACAGCGCAGATCTAGTTTCTCCCAAGAGTTCAACAAAATCATTTTTCAAATACCAAACGAAATGTTTTTTGGTGATTTTTTTTTTCAGCACTAAAAGGGGAATTTTTAATTGACGCTGTTCCACATATATTTTGGAATAGGCCACACTTATTACATGTTTCAAATCTTTAGAAATAGTATATTTTCTAATGACCTTTGTTAGTTGTTTAATGCAATTGCTTGCAGTAACTGCATTATTTTCCTCATGAATGGAATTTTTTTTCTTGGAAATGATTGATATTAATAAAAATAGTAAATTCTCTTGCCCCAAAGGAATCAGGTGTCTTCCCGTGTTTGTGTTCGCGAAAAAAAGAGTATTCAATAGTTTAATTAGCTCATAAGTCTACATGTCTTTCTTTTGGAAAAAAAAAATAAATGGATAAATCGAATAAATCATTATTTTTCCAGTAATATCGGCCTCTCTGTGTGTCTGTCTTTGTGTCTGTCTGCCTATCTTTCTGATATAGTTTTACATAATGAATAGATATTAAAATCTCGTCACTCATCTCCCTCTCTTAACAACATATCCTAAATTAAATCAATGCTATGGATTTTCAAGACAAAGTATCCTCTCTCTCTCTCTCTCTCTCTCTCTCTCTCTCTCTCTCTCTCTCTCTCCCCCCAAACGGACAAGCCTCAGACAACATGATAGGAAATATAAAAATCAGTGAGAAACTCAAGTTAAAGATCAATTGTGCAAAATACCAAATAAAACATATGGTGTATAGACCTCAAAGAAGGGAGCACTGCTAACCTGCACCGTAATATTGTATGCCTGGTCAGTCAGCACGAACAGAAAATAGAGAAATTGAAAAATGAAAACCCAGAGCCAAGAAAACAACGGAAACAGGTCATGTCAAATTTCCAACAGTTAGAAATAAAGAACGAGGGAGTCAAAGAAGATATTATAGAAAATTGGATAAGTATCCAAGAAATACAAAATAAGGTATAGTAAGGGACTGAACCTAGAGAGGATATAACAAACAAAAACAGTTCATGAAATGTAACACACTAAAAAACAGATTCTACCCCTAGCAGATATTGAGGAAGATGAGATGTTGTTAATCGTAGACTCAATGGTATAGTACCAATGGGAGCACTTAGTACTCAAAAAGAGGAGAAAGGTCAGGTCATATCCGGGTGCCAAAGCACAGAAGATAGAAGAATTGGACACTAAAACTATAACATAGAACAAGAATGCCATTATTACAGAATAGACAACTAGAAATGGCTTATTGCTAAGAAAGGATACTGCTGGCTAAACATAACCTTTGGTTTAATAGTTGGAAATTTTTTTTGAAACGGCGAGAAATAAGACCAACAATATTATAGTTATAGCTATTCTCCTAAGACTAGGTCAGCCAATTCCCCCTCGGTAAAGCCATAGGGATAAACGCAAGGCTTAAGCCTACCTGCTAGAAAAGAATGTGTAATTTATAGATCTTTGGAATACTTCCTACGGCAAGAGAAAATTATACCTAAGTGACGGAATAAACTTTAGTGAAGAAGGTAAGAGAGAATAAGGAAACCAACCTAATCTCAGCCTGACAATTCCTTAGACATAATAGACCAAGAACAAGCTAGACCCCTAGCAAATCCTCAAACAAAAATTAGAGGAAATTGTACAAAAAACTGGGGTGATTCATATAAAATTAAATTAAAACACTAGTAAATCGGGGGAAAAAGCAGTCACAGAGGAAGAGAAGAAAAGAGAGAAAATTTCCTAAAAGGTACACAATTCAATGCCCAGTCACTAAGAAGCAAAATGGAAATTTTGATGGCAATAATAGCTAGTGAGAAATTAGATGTCATAGACATTACCGAGACCTGGATTAAAAAAAAAAAAAAGGGGGTGGGGGGATTTTATTGGAAAATATGAAATCACAGGTTTCAAGCCTTTTAAGAAGGATAATGGTCTATATTAAAAATCCCTTAAACCCCATAGAAACTAAATTAGAAACCGAATGTAAAGTAACAGGTGCAAATATCAACAATATAGGAAAAGAACATGTCCATACCAGCAATATACAGACCACCGCATCAAGCACAAGACCAGGATGAAGGACAGACTATCCTAGTGGGAGACTTCAATGCAGCCGTAAACTGGAACACAACTAATTCTACATAAAACACAGATGGACTAGAATTTGTCAACAATGAATTCCCTTATCAGTGGGTCGATAAAACCAACCAGGGAAAGCAACATACTAAATATTGTGCTAACAACAGAAAAAAAACTACTATCCAGTGATTCTGTAGGTGGAAATGTTGGCAAAAAGTGACCAAATAATGATCAAGTTTCAGGTAGATTGTCCTAATATACAAGAAAAGAAAATTATATAAACAAGAAACTAGACTACAGACCTAGTGACTGGATAAAACTGAAAAAATACACCAAGAAATTATATTACGACGAAACAGGAACACCGTTACACAATAGGACTCCTTTGTAACAACATATAAAGAAATAAAGGGCTAAATGTATACCGCAATGCAATAAGAAGTAGAGACAAGTAACATAAATCCATGGGTCCACAGCCTTCAATTCATAGAATTTCCGAGCACAAGAAGTTTAAGCCAAAAGGTAGATAAGCTAGTTAGAAAGACCTATATCAATGAAGAGAAAAAAGTGGCTTTAGTATGTTTTGCATTTGTAAACAGCCGAAACCCTATAAAAAACAACAATTACACATTAAGAGACTCGGACGGTAATGTTGTAACTAATGGTTTGGAAAAAGCTGAACTCATGAATGCATAATTTACAACCCTATTCACTAGAGGAAAAATCAACGACCCTCCTGAACCAGCTATCAAATATGAGGGGCTAGAGCCAAAAAAAAAATAGAATATCTTTTGCAATGGATGATTTTAAAAAGAAAAGAAAATGACCCAGTAAGTCTATGGCACCAGGTCCACATGATATTCATGCAAGAAAAATGATACAATAAGAAAAAGAGATAACCCCACACGTTTACAAGATATTCTGAAAGACAGTCAACGAAATAAAGTCACATCTCAGTTCCTTGCAAAATTTTTGAATCAATTATAGTAGATTCAATGGTAGAACATATAGAGAAAAATAATATTTTGATAAACATCCAACATCGATTTGGACAAAGAAGAACACGTGTGACAAATCTTCAGGAAATTCTTATACTTAGACTTTTAAAAGGCTTTTGACAAAGTTCCTCATAAGAAAATTTAATGGACGAAATTAGTGCACTAGGCATCATTGACAAGCCAGCTGAATCGATAGAAGATTGCCTAACAAACAAAAAACAGAGAGTTGTAATCAATAAGGTTTCAGAGTGGGCAACTGTTACAAGCGGAGTACCTCAAGGATCTGTATTTGGAACATTACTATTTCTGATTTACATTTACAACATATATTAAGGATTAACTGGTTGAATAACTAAATTTCCAATGATACTAAATTGGGCATAAATGCTACGAACTGAGAAGACGTAAAAGCTTTAAGTGAGGATCTAATGAAGTTAGGCGAATGGTCCAGAAAACGGTAAAAGTCTTTCAGGTATGGGAAATATAAAGTCATGTACAAAGGTATAGTAACCCACAATCAGATTACTCAGTGCTAGGTAATGAAATAAAAAGTGTGAACTAGGAAGAAGATCTCTGTCTTATTATCAGCAAAAATTTGAATTTCACCAAAAAGAGCACAAAAGCGGAAAAGAAAGCACAGAAAACAATTAACATACAGAAATAAAGACACAGTTACAGCTGTACAAATCACTAGTAAGACCCCATCTAGAATACTGAGTCCAATTTTGAGCTAAAAGAATTCAGAAAGATATAGATAGACTAGAAGCAGTAAAATCTAGTGTCACCAAACCAGTTCCAACACTAAGCAAATTTGGATATAGATGGAGGATGGAACGTTTGATCTTATTCGATTTACATACTCGACGACTATATGAACAGTTATTCGACATATTCAAAATTGTTAAAGTAATAACAAATATAGATTACAACAATCTGTTCACATTTAGCAAAAATTAGTCCGTAGGTAACAAATACAAACAGGAATTGACAAAAATTAAACTTCACGCAATGTGGCAGTTTCTTTTGTATCATTATCATTATCATAATTATCAATTGCTAAGCTACAAACGTACTTGGAAAGGAAGAATGCTATAAGCCCAGGGGCTCCAACAGGGAAAATACCCCAGTGGGAAAGGAAACAAGGAAAAATTAAATATTTTAAGAACAATAACATTAAAATAAATATATCCTATATAAACTATAAAACTTAAAAAAAAAAATAAGAAGAAAAATAAGAAATAATAGTATGCACGAGTCAAGCAAGAGATACATAGCATATACTTAGAATAGACTTCCATCGGATATAGTAACAGTATCACGATAAACGAATACAAGAATGAGTTAGACAAGGTCATAAGATCTCTAAATGTTAAAACTAAATCGCTCTACCAGAGAGCTAATGGAGTATCAGCGGATTGACTAAAAAGTCTTTGAAACACCGAAAATCCTTGTAACCCCTTGTTATTCTCCTCTCTCTCTCTCTC
>NC_090738.1:61829703-61832203 GCF_036898095.1 Palaemon carinicauda
TAGATCTCAAACGTTTCTTTTATTTGCATATTCGAATCAACAATATATGTAAGATTAAGGGAAAACGCAGTTTAAATGAGGAATTGTAGTGCAAGCACAAATCGAAACATCATCTTCATCCAATCACCCTTATTTCAACGTTTCGGACAATTTGTCCATGGACAAATTGTCCGAAACGTTGAAATAAAGGTGATTGGATGAATATGATGTTTCGATTTGTGCTTGCACTACAATTCCTCATTAAACTGCGTTTCCCCTCGTCTGAGAATACAGAACTACCATTTTATGTAAGATTAATCATGTATCAAATGCAATATATGGGTGAACTATCCAAGTTTTTTAGCAATTATTTACTTCAATAAAACAACATAAATTTCTCTTCTTTGGTATTTCTGGTTCTATAGTATTTTTATCGGAAATTAACTTCTCTCTAGACAACATGAATTGTTATACTTCTAATGAGGCTGGCATATCAATGGTAAAAAAAATGTTTCTTAACTTATATTTAAAGAACAGAGAGAGAGAGAGAGAGAGAGAGAGAGAGAGAGAGAGTTTCTATTCAGTATTCCCGCATGAGATGCCAGTTCAGTGGCATATCAGGATGCTCTTGGGGATGAAGTTGTTACTCCAAAGCCCTTCTCCTTGACCAAAGCAGTTACTGTTTGGCTGGTTAAGATCGATAGTCGGGATCAAAATAATATGAGTAAGTGGCAAAACTTGTTTGTATGTTCATGTATATATATATCATCATCTCATCCTACGACTATTGACGTAAACGGTCTCGGTTAGATATCGCCAGTTGTCTCTATCCTGAGTCTTTGATTCAATACTTCTCCATTCATCATCTCCTACCTTGGGCTTCATAGTCCTTACCGATGTAGGTCTGGGTCATCCAATTTTTCTATGCTTTGTTGATCTGAGCTGAATATATGGTGAACTAATTTTACTTGGGGAGTGCAAAGAGCATGCCCAAACCATCTCCATATACCCCTCATCATGATCTCATCTAGACATGGCTCTCGATTAATCTCTCTTACAGGTTTCATTTCTAATCTCGTCCTGCCATTTACCTTCAATATCTATTTTGAGGGCTCTATTCTCAATTATACTAAATCTATCGGGGGTTGTTGCATAGTCTTACCATGACTCATGTCCATAGAGTAACACCGATCTCACTAAACAAATATATAGTCTGATTTTTATATGTAATTTCAGGCGATTTCATTTCAAAATTTTATTTAACCTGGCCACAGTTCGGAAATACCTAAATGATTTTACCTCTCTAGTCCTTTCTCCTACCAATGATATTTCCTCTTCCATTGCATATTCCGTTCTCATCATCTCTGCCTTTCATCTATTTATCTCAGCTCAACTTCGTGAGATATTTCATGCATTTTGGTAAGAAAGCATTGCAAATCCTGTGGTGTCTGCTAACAAGGAGAGCACAGTCAGCATACTCCAGGTATGCTAAATTCCTATTACCAATCGAGTCCAATCCTTCTCCACCATCTCCGACTGTTCTACACATTATGAAATCCACGAGAAGGATATAGAACATATATAACAACACATTCACTTGGAGTACTCTGCTGTTCACTGGAAATTCATTTGATAAAACTCCATTAACATTAACTTTGCACTTGCTAAGCTCATTACCAGACTAAATAAAATTACCTATTTAAAATGAATTCCATAATAATGCAAGAGTCTCCATAAAATTGGACGGTGCACACTATCAAAGTTTTTTTTCATAGACCACAAATGCCATCAAAAGTGGATTTCTATATTCTACACATTGCTGTAAAACATGTCTGAAAATGAAAATTCAGTCACTGTAACTTTTACCCTTTCTACATCCTGCTTGCTCATTTCTCAACATTTCCCTATTCTTTATCTCCAGTCTCTTCAGAATAAGCATACTTTATATTTTAATAACAGGTGACGTAAGTGTTATGCCTCTTTAATTATTGCAATCAGTCAGGTCTCATTTTTTTTTTTTTTACCATTTTCACGAACACTCCTAATTCACATTCATCAGGTTTTTGCCTCTTCATACCACATTCTACAAAAATAATCTTGTAAGTACTATAGGAGTCACTTCATTTTCGGCCAATATCATCTCAGCAGTTATTCCATTGTATCCAGGGGCTTTCCATCTATCTAGTGTTTGAAGATAGCTTGAACTTCAAAAATACTGAATTCATTCACGGGTTTATTAAGGTCTTCATCAGCCTTAAGGTATATAAATCAAATTATTCCCTTCATATTTCCTATTCATAACCTTAATAAAGTGTTCCATCCAACGTTGTCAATGTTCATCTTTTGTTGTTATAATAGATCCATCTCTCTTTTTGATGGTTATATGCTTCTTATTCTTTGCCACAGTAGCTCTTTCATTAATAGTTATATGAGGAATTCTTACACCATGGCCAGGTCTGAATTCATAGGTTTGTCAACCTCATCTGCTTTACTATCTAAATATTCTCTCTAGTCATCTTAG
>NC_090738.1:61842203-61854703 GCF_036898095.1 Palaemon carinicauda
TTCCGAGTGTAATTAAAATTTTATTGAAGCTTTAGGCTATATTTTATACATTTTAGACTGTGTGGAATATTTCTAAGATTGTATACGTGTGAGTTTCGGTGAATTAGGGAATCGATTCTCTTGGTGCCTAGGCTAATTGCTTATGGAGCCTTAGTATACTTTATCATACTCCCCGGTTGCTTTCTTTTTTTCGGAGAAGGTATGCAATCCCTTTCCCTCTGTTTAAGCCTTGGGCTTATCCCTAAGTGGTTTTTTCCGAATTTATTTTCGATAAAACTATACTAGGGTGTTACTGTACCTTCCTGTTCCAGTAAGTCTGGTTCAAAGAGGGACAGAACAACAGAGTTTTTAGTCTGAGTCCGTGTTGTCTGGCTTGGGGCAGAGTCTCCCTCGCTGACCTAACACTTACAAAGGGAGCTTAGCTCCCTTAGGTCACTACCGAAGGTTTCTGTAAGTTATGATTCCTTCTTTTGTGATCGACCAGACTAAGTCCTGTAGCTGTTCTCGGGGGAGGATAAGTTCTTCCCTTGGGAGTAGCAACGCCTTCCTTGCTTTGGTGCTCTGGAAGCTGGCAAGTATTGCTGGCCCTTTCCCTTAGATCCCCCTTAGGCTAAGACAAAGTTCTTGGCTGCGGGTGATCTATCACTAAAGCAAGGTTGGCAGGACCCTCTTGTCCCTTCCCCCTCTATCTCCGTAATGGCCTAGCCATTACTGTACTGTACCTTGCCGGCCGGCAGAGCTGGCTGGCAGGGGTATTACTGTACTGTACGTCGTTCTACTTCTGGACCTAGTATAGGTTGGGAAGTGGAATTGACTCAGCCCATTGCCGGCCGGCAGAGATTCTGGCCGGCAAGGGTCTTATGTTTCCGAGTGCTGCCCGGACCTCTCTTGGTCCCTCATCCATGCCTGCCGGCAGAGCCGGACGGCATTGGTCAAGGAAGCCTGAATTACTTTCTCCCCTTCCTTATATGCACTCTTTCGGTTGCCGGGCTTGGGGGGTTATGTACACTCTTATCCCGGCATCCATTCTATTTTCTTCTAGTGCTGTACCTGTCCCGGCTGCCGGCCTATGAGGCCGGCAGCCGGGCAGGTGTAGTCTTCTGGTTCTTTTGCTGCCGGCTGGCATCAGTCTTGTACCTTTGCCGGCCGGCTTATGTCAGTCCTGGTCTGCCGGTCACCAAGAGTGTGGCCGGCAGCTGGGTACTACCTTGTGTAGTTGCTGGCCGGCAGCTATTGCCGGCCAACACTGGCTGTTACCGGCCGGCAGTTGCTGCCGACCGGCACAGGCATTTGAACCAGAGTGCTGCCGCCCTATAGCTGTTAAGTAGTATACTTTAAAGCTAGTTGTGGTGTTTGCCGGCCGGCAAAGGCAGGCCGGCACACATCCTCCTATACTGTACTAGTATTCTTCTGTATAGCATATACAGTAAGAAGAAAACTATAGTAAAGGTTTAGGTACATCACTGTATCTTCTAACACTATTGTGTTTTCTTGCACAGCCCTTTGCTGTTGCCCTCAGATAGGAAGCAGAGTTCTTCCCTTTCTATTATCCAGGATTTTAAAATCATTGCCTAGGTGTGAGCTCCACCTGTTTCCTCTGGAAACCTTGCATTGGTTACTCTAGAAGAGATAAACCATTTTGATTTTATTATCTGGAAGGCTGCAACAATGGGTTGTGAGGGAAACACAAGTGTGTGTCTTTCCTTTATGAATTGTTATGCTATACTATGCATATCCAGTGATACATAGTTCACTTGATACTCATGGAAATTTCTTCTCTTTACAGGAGGACCCCCCGAAGTGCGGAAATTTTTTCTGCAATGTCCGCAGCAGGAACCTCTGCGGACATGAGTGTTGTAGGAGACACGCAGCATGCGCTGTCTCCAAATGATGATCTCCAGTATTGGGACCCTCAGGTATGTACAGTATGCACTAACCTGATTACTGAGGCTTTTGATTCCCCTAGAACGGCGGAATCAAGGGATATAGCAAGGGAAAAGCTTCGTACTTGGGTAAGGGGCTTCAAGAAGAACACCTCTGGCCCTTATATTCCAAGTGAGAAGATGAGGGCGTATCTTTTTCCCCAGGCATCAGCTGAGGCAGTGATTCCCCAGCCTCAAGAGGAGATCCCTCAAGATCAAGTCCAGGTGGACGTGGAAGTCGCAGTCGCGATGCAAGACATCCAGTTGGATTACAGGATGTCTGACCTGGACGAACGTTTGGAAGAAGACCTCCTGGCAGAAGGTCAGGATCAAGTTCAAACCCCGGATGTAGTAGAGGATGATGTCGACGAGGTGTCGGCTACTCCGGTTCAGATGCCGGAGCCTATCCCCTCAACATCAGCTAGTCTCCCAGTAGAACTGGGACAGGCCCTCTCTTCGATTGTTGGAATGATCCAACAAATGCAGAAGGAGAATCAGGAGAAGGCGGCTGCAATGGAACTGCGTATGCAGTCCCTGGCAGAATCACATGGGCCCCAGAAAAGGCTAAATGTGAAAGACCTTCCCATATGCTCAGATGCTAACCCATGGAGGTATGCTGAGCACATGCCGATGACGACTGGAAAGATCGTCATCTCGGATAAGCTGGGTTCAGTTCCCCTAGAGGAGGTAGAATTCTGGCCCAGCAAGGCATCATATCCGGACTGCTATGTCCGGCTGAGAAAAGAACCAGTTTCAAGGGAGGAGACAGAGCCGAAGGAGGTCATTATTATGGACCACGCTAAGGCTCAAGCCCTACTTTCATCCTCGATGAAAGAGAGGGGCTTCTCGAATTCGAAGGTAGCTGCATTGAGCAAGAAGCTCCCTTCGTTTGTGTCCTCTCCTGATAGAGCCTTCCCCTTTTTACAGAAAGGGTTTGCGGCTGTCCTAAAGGCAGTCGAGGCCTGCAAGCCTTGCCCCTCCCTGGAGGAGTGTAAACCCTTGTCGCTGGCTCTGCCTATGGACCACAAAGACTGGAAGGATGTCCATCTGACATTCTCAGTGGGAAAGTTGGAGGCTGATATTGCCGGACGGCAATTCGGCGAGGACCTCCCCAAGCTGTCCGAATCTCTTTTACGAAGAGAGTTCGAGACAAAAGAAAGACTGGCTGCCTCAATGTCTCATCAGACTACTCTTGAGACAATGGCAAGTGACCCTAAGGTCCATGAAATGTTCATGGTAGTGGCTAAGTCTCACCTAGCCACAGTGACGAAGGACCTTTATGGCTTCGTCAAGGCAAGGAGAGCTTGCAGGGAGTTCGTGTTCACCGGGGCTTCGGTGAGACACGAGCCAAGGAAGTTAATCTCCTCCAACATTTGGGGAAAAGACCTTTTCCCTACCGATGTGGTCAAAGAGGTTGTTGATAAGGCCGCCGTGGAGAATAGAAACCTTCTCCAGAAGTGGGGCCTGGCTATCAAAAGAAAATCTTCCCCGGATGAGGGTCCTCAACCAAAGAGGAAGAATATGAGGACTAGGCTACCATCTCGGCCAGCCAAGCCTTATAGACAGCAACAGCAACCGCAATTGCCTTTGCCTCCAGTGCCCCAGATGGTGGCACAAACCCCGACTGCTTTTCAGTGGGTACCCCAGGCTGTGCCAGGTCAGTCAACCACATTCACCCCAACGTTCGAAGGACAGTCTTCTTCCTTTCGTGCAAAACCTAGAGGAGCAGCCAGAGGCTCGTCTAGGCGCCCCTCAAGGGGAAGGGGATTCAGAGGTGGTCGTGGTCAGGGAGGCAAGACCTCAGGACGGCAGTCCAAGTGAAACGATACTGGTAGGAGGGAGACTGATGAAATTTTGGGATCGCTGGACCTTCGATCCCTGGGCCCAAAGCCTACTCAAGAATGGACTGGGTTGGAGTTGGTACAGCACTCCACCCCCGTGCCTTCGGTTTTTCCAACACTCCACCCCCGTTTTGGAGGAGTACGTTCAAGAACTGTTGGAGAAAAAGGTGATCCGAAAGGTGAAGTCCATCAAATTCCAAGGGAGGCTGTTTTGTGTTCCCAAGAAAGACTCGGAAAAGCTCAGAGTCATTCTGGACTTGTCGCCACTCAACAAGTTCATAGTGAATTGCAAATTCAAGATGCTAACACTGCAACACATAAGGACCTTACTGCCCAAGAGGGCATTCTCAGTCTCTATAGACTTGTCAGACGCCTATTGGCACATTCCAATCAGCCGTCGACTCTCCCCCTACCTAGGGTTCAGGCTACAACGGAGACTGTACGCCTTCAGAGCCATGCCATTCGGGCTAAACATAGCCCCAAGGATTTTCACGAAGCTTGCGAGCGCAGCTCTCAAACAATTACGCCTAAAGGGAATTCAGGTAGTAGACTACCTGGAGGACTGGCTGGTGTGGGCAGCATCCGAGACCGAATGCTTGCAAGCTTCCAGTCAGGTGATCCAGTTCCTAGAGTACCTAGGCTTCAAGATCAACAGAAAAAAGTCTCGACTTTCTCCATCCCAAAAGTTCCAGTGGCTGGGAATCCACTGGGACCTGTTGTCACACAGTTTCTCCATCCCGACGAAGAAAAGGAAGGAGATAGCGGGCTCTTTCAAGAGACTTCTAGATTCCGAAAGGATATCAAGACGCGAACAGGAGAGGGTACTAGGCTCTCTCCAGTTTGCTTCAGTGACAGACCCAGTGCTAAGAGCACAGCTAAAGGATGCAACCGGAGTTTGGAGAAGGTATGCATCAAACGCGCGAAGAGACCTGAGAAGACCAGTGCCGCCTCGGCTACGTACTCTTCTCAGACCTTGGTCCCAAGCCAGACATCTAAAGAAGTCGGTTCTTCTTCAGCCACCTCCCCCGTCGATGACGATTCACTCAGACGCCTCAAAGGAGGGATGGGGAGGTCACTCTCATCGGAAAAAAGTCCAGGGATCTTGGTCCAAGCTATTCAGGACCTTTCATATAAACTTTCTAGAAGCTATGGCAGTGCTCCTTACCTTAAAGAAAGTCTCCCCGCGTCACTCGATCCACATAAGATTGGTGACGGACAGCGAGGTGGTTGTGAGATGCTTGAATCGACAAGGGTCGAGGTCACCACCTCTCAACCAAGTGATGTTAGCCATTTTCCGATTGGCGGAAAAGAAGAAGTGGTACCTGTCAGCAGTTCACCTTCAAGGAGTCCGCAATGTGACAGCGGACGCTCTATCCAGGTTCACACCGATAGAGTCGGAATGGTCCTTAGACGCAGGATCATTTTCCTTCATTCTGAATCAAGTCTCAGAACTGCAAATAGACCTCTTTGCGACGAAAGACAACAAGAAGTTGCCCCTGTACGTGTCCCCGTACGAGGACCCCTTAGCGGAAGCAGTGGACGCAATGTCCCTCGACTGGAACAGATGGTCCAGGATTTATCAGTTCCCTCCTCACAACCTTCTGTTGAGGGTCCTCAACAAACTGAGATCCTTCAAGGGGGTAGCGGCAATAGTGGCCCACAAGTGGCCGAACAGTATGTGGTTCCCCTTAGCGTTGGAACTACAGATGAAGTTCGTGCCGCTACCACATCCAGTTCTGACCCAGCGAGTACAGAAGTCGACTGTCTGCGCTTCATTACAGAAAACCCGGACCCTGCAGCTCATGATTTTCGGGATTTCGAAAGCCAGCATAGACTTCCTAGAGGAATATAAGTGCAAATCGACTAGAAGGCAATATGAGTTATCTTGGAGAAAATGGGTGGCCTTTGTAAAGGCAAAGAATCCGCAGGAGATCTCAACAGACTTCTGCTTATCTTTCTTCATCCACCTCCATGGCCAAGGGTTGGCAGCTAACACGATTTCAGTGTGTAAATCTGCTTTGATGAGACCCATTTTATTTGCCTTCCAGATCGACCTAGGTAACGAGATCTTTAATAAAGTTCCGAAAGCCTGCGCTAGGCTCAGACCTTCAGCTCCTCCAAACCCCATCTCATGGTCTTTAGACAAAGTTCTTCATTTCGCCTCCCTGTTGAGCAATGAAGAATGTGCGTTAAAGGATTTGACGCAAAAAGTTATTTTCCTATTTGCACTCGCGTCCGGGGCCAGGGTTAGTGAGATCGTAGCCCTCTCGAGAGAGGCAGGTCGTGTTCAGTTCCTGGATGGGGGGAGCTCAACCTGTTTCCGGATCCTACATTTCTCGCCAAGAATGAGTTACCCACCAACAGGTGGGGTCCCTGGAGAATCTGCCCTCTGAAAGAAGATGCATCTCTAGGTCCAGTAGAATGCCTAAAGGTCTATCTTCGTAGAACTTCAGACTTCAAGGGTGGTCAACTATTCAGGGGAGAAACATCAGGCTCAAATTTATCTCTGAATCAACTCAGAGCGAAAATCACATATTTTATTCGCAGAGCGGATCCTGACAGTACACCCGCAGGTCACTATCCGAGGAAAGTTGCCTCATCCCTAAATTTCTTTAATTGTATGGATTTTGAACATCTCCGTTCTTACACGGGCTGGAAGTCTTCCAGGGTGTTCTTTCGCCACTATGCGAAGCAAGTAGAGGAACTTAAGAGATCTGTGGTAGCAGTGGGTCGTGTAGTTAACCCTACTGTTTAACTCTGCGAGGAACAGTGGTCTTAATTGGGACGATTAAGTCCAGGGTGAGTGTGTAGGTACATACTGTACTACAAACTAAATGAGGGCACCAAGTGCCCATATAGACTGTTCCTTCTTTCAAAGGTGAACCTAGCATAAGTTCAGACATGTGTGCCGAGCGTTTCTAACGCTAATGTGATTGATTTGTAATACAGACTTTTATGACATGATACCTTGGTATCTTATTAAAGTGGTGTTTAATGGTTTTTCTTTCAGATAAACAAGTTCTGTTTACTATCATACTTATGCTTAAAGTTTTGGGTTATCCTCTTTTATATATATATATATATATATATATTTGTTGTTAACCTGTCTGTTTATTATCTGTCAATAAACTTGTTCTTGAGAACCTTGCGTCTCTTTCACCTGTGTCAATTTATTGGTATAATTGAGCATTTTAATTCTATGTATCTTATCTGGGATAATTCTGATAGAATTGTTCTGTTATGCAAGCTATGTTGCATTGGTTTATGTAGTCCTTTAATGGGAGGACTCCGTCCCATAAAGGGACGAGGGCGGTTTTATTAGTTTCTTCCTATGCGGATATAAACCTTTGTCCAATACAAGTATTGTGGGGATTACTGGTCAATATATATTGACGCAGTGGGTTCTATACAAACTATGCTTTACTTAATATAGGGCGAGACCACTATATTAGCTTGCCTGGTATTCATACATAGATATATGTACTCTTCGAGACTTTCCAGAGTCTAGTAGGACTCTTCCCTGTAGGGGGCAGGAAGCTCTAACATAGTTTATAGTTAGTTGAAAAGATGTATAACGGTAACGTCTTAGGTCTCTAGGTCTAGTCGACCGGGAAAAAATTACCTCCGGAGAGTACGGCACGTTCTGAGAATCCACAGATACAGTAATGCTCTGGTACACTTCCATCAGGACGACATGGCTTGAGCCCAAAAAACTGATTTTGAGCGAAGCGAAAAATCTATTTTTGGGTGAGATGGCCATGTCGTCCTGATGGACCCGCCCTTGCCTTTCTAAGAAAGGGCTGTAGGATCCCTCCCTACATACAGTATCTGTAGCACCTCGTGTACGCTACAAGGAATACAGATGGCGCCAGGATTGGCGCCAGGCACGCATACGAATCGAGGGATAGGGAAGCCTTGGGAGCGGCTCCCCTTTTTCTTTCCCGAATTCGTATCTCGTCAATCACCTCCTACGAGACGAAATCTCTGTTCAGGTCGTAGATTGCCATGTGACGTGTCTAGAATACGTCCTCTGATATGTCGCGATATCCCTTTCACGAGGGATACTCGCTCCAGGAGTTAGAATTCTGGTACCTTAAGGTAAATTCTCTGGGAATATCGCCGTAGTTGTAATATACCCTAGGAAGCTACCCTATTGGAACTTCCATCAGGACGACATGGCCATCTCACCCAAAAATAGATTTTTTGCTTCGCTCAAAATCCGTTATATATATATATATATATATATATATATATATATATATATATATATATATATATATATATATATATATATATATATATATACATATATATATATATATATATATATATATATATATATATATATATATATATATATATATATATATATATATATATATATATATATATATATATATATATAAATATATATATATATATATATATATATATATATATATATATATAATATATATATATATATATATATATATATATATATATATATATATATATATATATATATATATACATGTGTGTGTCTTTGGTCGTGCGTACGTATATACTGTATGTACAGGTACACACACACACATATATAAATATATATATATATATATATATATATATATATATATATATATATATATATATATATATATATATATATATATATATATATGTGTGTGTGTGTACCTGTACATACAGTATATACGTACGCACGACCAAAGACACACACATGTATATGTATATATATATATATATATATATATATATATATATATATATATATATATATATATATATATATATATATATATATATACATACTTCATTTTGCGTGTCTATGTGTTTGCCTCCTTAGGTGTGTGTTGAGAAGGTGTATATATATATATATATATATATATATATATATATATATATATATATATATATATATATATATATATATACATACTTCATTTTGCGTGTCTATGTGTTTGCCTCCTTAAGTTTGTGTTGAGAAGGTGTATATATATATATATATATATATATATATATATATATATATATATATATACATACTTCATTTTGCGGTGTCTATGTGTTTGCCTCCTTAAGTGTGTGTTGAGAAGGTGTATATATATATATATATATATATATATATATATATATATATATATATATATATATAATATATATATATATATATATAAATATATATATATATATATATATATATATATATATATATATATATATATATATATATATATATATATATATATATATATATATATATACATACTTCATTTTGCGTGTCTATGTGTTTGCCTCCCTAAGTGTGTGTTGAGAAGGTGTATATATATATATATTATATATATATATATATATATATATATATATATATATATATATAATATATATATACATACTTCATTTTGCGTGTCTATGTGTTTGCCTCCTTAAGTGTGTGTTGAGAAGGTGTATATATATATATATATATATATATATATATATATATATATATATATATATATATATATATATATATATATATATATTATATATATATATACATACATATATATATATATATATATATATATATATATATATATATATATATATATATATATATATATATATATATATATATTATATATATATATATAATACATATATACATACTTCATTTTGCTTGTCTATGTGTTTGCCTCCTTAAGTGTGTGTTGAGGTGTATATATATATATATATATATATATATATATATATTATATATATATATATATATATATATATATATATATATATATATATATATACATACTTCATTTTGCGTGTCTATGTGTTTGCGTCCTTGAGTGTGTGTTGAGTAGGTGTATGATGCTTGTGCTTGCATGTAATAACTTTGCATTTCATCAGAGATGGTAATTTTCTTCACTGCTTAAACTAGGACTTCATTCGCTCGCAGCCATCTCATTGCAAAGACTTCATCGTTTTCAAGACTGCAGAATATCTGGTCTCTAATTTTGAGCTTAATGAAGTTTTTCCTTCATCACTTCAGAGCACTTGCTCATTAATGGAGCTGAAGATCTGGGTAAATAATAACAATCTTCTCGTTCTATTCAAAGTTTATTGTTTTAAAAGGTCGCGTCATTAGATCTTTTGCAATAGATTTATTCTCTCCGCTCTGTGTCTGATTATGAATATATATATACATACATACATATATATATATTTATATATATATATATATATATATATATATATATATATTATATATATATATATATATGTATGTATATATATATATATATATATATATATATATATATATATATATTATATATATATATATATATATATATATATATATATATATATATATATATATATATATACACACATATATGTATGTATATATATTCAGTATATATATATATATATATATATATATATATATATATATATATATATATATATATATATATATATATATACACACATATATGTATGTATATATATTCAGTATATATATATAATATATATATATATATATATATATATTCAGTATATATATATATATATATATATTATATATATATATATATATATATATATATATATATATAAATAAAATTATTTTTATAAATATATTAGTCCAGCAGATATGTCTAAAAATTGTTTACTTCCAGAAGAAAGCATGAAAATTTGTATACAGGAGTTTTTAAGTATGCTGAATCCATTCTAACCGGATCCACGCTGGCAAACCAAGGGGTCCTACTCAAAATTAAGAAATCCAAAATGGCCGCCCTGCATATTGCCGATTTTGCTATTTCCTCAGAACATTGGTTCCTTTTGACCTAGGAACATGATCTTAATTTAGATATATAGGTTTTTAGGGTCAAGGAATGCAATAAGACTCCTTAAAAAAACATAAAATGTAATTTAGAACAAAATTCAAGATGGCTGCCCTCCATGCATAATGCAAACCAGGAAAATATTTGTCTATTCGGCATATAACTACTTTATTCACCTTTTCACTGTTATTAATAGGTTTTAGGACAAGAAATTCAATAAAGCATTTTGATTCCTATAATATGTTCACCAGTAATATTGTTCTTTCTCGTAACGCACAAAGAATAGAGATGTACACTTGTCATTTTCTTATGATATTGGGAATATACATTGGACAAATGGTTTTACTGAAACAGTATTAAGATGAAAACAAAATATTGAAATGTTTTATAAATTTCAAGAAATAAACTTAATCTAATCTGTCAATGGCCTCTTCACATTGTCCACCACAAAAACACAGCTGTGTGCACGGGCGGCTAGCTTTAGCACACTGACATCTTCCTTTGAACCGTTTTTTACAGGCACACTTAATGAGTTCTCTGCGGCCCTTTGATGCTTCTGGCAGGGTACTCCATAAGGGCACCCATATTCTCTCACTGTCAAGTGTCCACCCCCACTCAGAAGGACTCGGAAGTGTTGGACTGGCTTCCAATGCCTGACCCCAGACGTATCCAGCTTGATAAGCAGCACGCTTTACATGTTGTAGAAGTGCTGTACGTGACGGTGGGATGTTTTCTAGCTTCCGATTACAGTAGGAAAAGAGGTGCTTCCTAGCTTAATTTACATCAGTGAGTTGCGATGTGCGAGAGTACAGCAGAACCTCATATCTTTCAAGTTTCTTCAGGCCCGCTTCTGTAACTTCACGTGGAGTAGCAGACAGTCTTTGAAACATTTCAGTGATTTCTGGAAATGATTTCCATACTTCCCATGCAGTCTTCTCACCGACAGAGCTAAATTAAGACACCGTGTCGCATCCTGATATGGCATGCATGAATGGGAGGCCTCTGCAGTAATCATTGCTAAGCTCACTAGCTATGGCATGTGCTCCAATATACCGAAAGTGAGTACCATGACCAAATGCTAGCCAGAGTTCACAATCTTTCATGCTGATAGCAGTCATAATGGCTAGAACTAAGACATCTGTGTCAGTCGCAGGCACCATAATCCTCTTCATGTTATTGTTGTAGGCATGGAAGCAGTGAAGCATCATTCGGTAGTCTGCTTCTTCATGAGTGCATGGTTGAAGCCCAGAAACATCAAGTGTTGAGGAGGAGGGCAACATTCTAGCCTTTTGTTGTGACCAGCATCTTTCCTAGCACTGTTGACTCAGATTTGATCACATTGGCTAGAAATCTAAAGAGTTCCACCATGTTGCTGTCAACACGTAAGAAGCTTTTCCAGTTGTAAGGAAGTCGTGTTTTCTCGGAAACCCTAAGAGCTTCTCCAGTTGTATTTATATAAGTGAGATATCTACATAAAATATTTCGTTTTTGTCATGCAAAATGTAGCCTAATCAGATATATGTCCTGAAAATAAAACAAATATTTTCATGATAATGACCAGTTCTGAAAATGAAACAAATCAACAGATTAATGGCAGTTTCTGAAAACAGAATTATGCATAAGAATTATGGAATGATATACATGTACGATCTTCCTGAGAACTAAACAAAAATAAAACAATAATTCATTGAGTTGTTTGCCCTATATGTTAAGCGTTTAGATAACCATTTACTGGTTCTTATTTTGTCTACATATTATAGTAAAATGTAACCAAATTTCTTGTCCTTAAGACCTATATTTAGCCATAAGATGTTATGTGCCACACAAAAGAAAAACGTTTAACTAGATTGATATTTGCATTACCAGCAGAAAGCAGCCATTTTTGATTTCTGCTCAAAATATTATTTTATGGTATT
>NC_090738.1:61868318-61878318 GCF_036898095.1 Palaemon carinicauda
TTCACTGACTTTTCATAAATGAAACTTTTCTAGATGTTATTCTTATCAGCGATGATGTATCTGTTGATATGAAAAATCTAAATAGTTTAATCGTGAAGAGAATATAATAGAACACAATAGAAAAAAGTGGAAAAGGACAAAACAGAATATATCAAAAGAGGTTTGCTTTTTGACGGGGAATTACCCTTCCATTAACCAAGTCTCAAACCAAGAATGTAGTGGGAGGTTTAGTTTTGTTTTATTTTTTATGAATTACAAATAAAGTACTTTATCTTTTTAAAATGATTGGAATGTATTAAAACCTTCATGAATGAACTTGAAAATAACTTGAGATTATAATTTCGAGTTGAAATAAGTATTTTTCACATCAGGTCTTGCTTAATAATGTTTAATATTTTTTTCTTTTATTTGTTTATTTATTTATTTATTTTTAGTTTCATTCAGGCCTGGTAAGGAGAAACAGCCACTGCCATTTACAAATCTTTTGCCATTTTTTCAATTTTTAAAAGTAAGTTGATTCAGTTAAATGACAGGAAAAGAGTTAGAAAAATGTGATAGAAATTAAAAACATTCTTATATTGCATATAAAGATAAAAGTAATAATGATATCTAAACGTGGTTTATGAAAAGGCATTAACAATTGATACAGTGTCATGTTTCTTTTTTCCATACAGACTGTTTTAGAAGCAAGAAATGATAGAACAGCGTTCGCTATAACAATAATGTATTCCATTTTTCGAGTTATTAAAACTAATTAGGCAAACGTCATTGACTTTTCCAATACACTAGACAATGCTTGACAACCAAATACAAAATTGAAAAGAAAATATAATAAATAATCAGACTTATCAGAGCATGATAAATATTAAAAATATTCAAGAGCAAAAAATGGCATTTGATGATATTATAGACTTTTTCTACATTTCAATCATTTAGAATACATGAGGCGAATAATGATGAAGGAGTTTCATAAGAAAAATGATCGCACAAAACAATCACTCAATTGAAGTAATGACTTTTAAAGTAGCCTTAATATATGTTGTAACCCCAAGAGCTATAAATGTATAAATATAATCTAAGTCACTAATAGAAGCTATGAAAAGTCTTTATTTATAGGAGCAACTGTGTTCTGATTTAAGGAAACCATTTGTAGCACTTCAATATAAGGTTTTAAAGTTTGAAAGCCGCTCATGAATAGGAGAGGCAATCGACAGTGATAAAGACCAAGAAACTGATCATATATTCATATGATCAGTGACCTAGCCCCTCTCATACCAAGCTAAGACCTGGGAGGTCCTAGCCATGGCTGCTCATGACTTAACAGGTAGACCTATAGGGTCCCACTAACCCCATATACTTAGCTCACAAGGATGGTGAAGTGGCAGAAACTACAAGAATGTATTCAGTTGGAGCGGGACTCGATCTCCCATCCAGCAAAACGATAATCAGGGCACCACAACACCGCAATTTATTTGCTAAACTTAATAATAAAAGACAAAAATCATTGTTAGATTGGTAATAGTGATGAACCTACTGTGCATATAAATTCCAAATCAATTGCCTTCCATACGGGTTCCAAAACTACCGTTTATCTTCATCGTCTTTCCTATCCTTATATGTTATCCAAGAGGTTCAGGTCAAATGTGTTTCAAAGTGTTTTCCGTCAATTGATTTCGGATATTCTAGGGTTTTTTTTTATGACTGAACATTCAAATTTCAATACGTGTAATTATAAATAAATATATAGGCATATATAAACTCACGAGTAAGCATATATATATATATATATATATATATATATATATATATATATATATATATATATATATATATATATATATATACATATATATATATATATATATATATATATATATATATATATATATATATATATATATATATATATATATATATATATATATATATATATATATATATAATTATATATATATATATATACGTATATTTATATATATATATATATATATATATATATATATATATATAAATATACATACATACATATATATATATATATATATATATATATATATATATAATAATATATAAATATATATATATATATTTTTGGGCTCAAGCCATGTCGTCCTGATGGAAGTTCCTATAGGGTAGCTTCCTAGGGTATATTACAACTACGGCGATATTCCCAGAGAATTTACCTTAA
This sequence comes from Palaemon carinicauda, assembly GCF_036898095.1. Lineage (NCBI taxonomy): Eukaryota > Metazoa > Arthropoda > Malacostraca > Decapoda > Palaemonidae > Palaemon > Palaemon carinicauda. Next base: position 61,870,507 of record NC_090738.1, read on the forward strand.
GGTACCAGAATTCTAACTCCTGGAGCGAATATCCCTCCTGAAAGGGATATCGCGACATATCAGAGGACGTATTCTTGACACCCCACATGGCAATCTGCATCCTAGACAGAGATTTCGTCTCGTAGGAGGCGATTGGCAAGAAACGAATTCGGGAAAGAAAAAGGGGGAGCCGCTCCCAAGGCTCCCTATCATCCGATTCGTATGCGTGCCTGGCGCCAATCCTGGCGCCATCTGCATTCCTTTTTGCGTAGCTTAACAACTCGGTGTTTTTTCCTGTGTTTCTCGCAAATCTTGGATTTATTCTACTTTTCATGGCTTCTCCGTCTTCGTCGGCCTCTGATAAGTTGAGTATAATGTCTTTTATGTATAAATGTAGGCTCTTGGTAAAATTTTGAGTGATTAATAGGATTAATCTTTGATACAAGAGCCGTAGCCTACCAGAGGTGTCCTGGACACTGTCACTCGCTAGGTATAAGTTTAGTTAGTCAGAGCGACATTCCCGGTTGTTTTGCTTTAATAAATTTTAGCTATTTAGCATTACATAGGATTTCCTTCGTGCTTAGTATTATTTTGGCGAAGTATTCGCCATTCTGGCCTACGCTAGGCCATGTAGCCTAGTCGTTTGGTCCTAGTACTTCATGCATAATTTTGGTTTTTCCGAGTGTAATAAAAATTTTATTGAAGCTTTATGCTATGTTTTATACATTTAAGATTGTGTGGAATATTTCCAAGATAGTATACGGTGAGTTTCGGTGATTTAGGTAATCGATTCTCTTGGTGCCTAGGCTAAGTTGCTTATGGAGCCTTAGTATACTTTCTCATGCTCTTCGGTTGCTTTCTTTTCTTCGGAGGAGGTATGCAATCCCTTTCCCTCTGTTTAAGCCTTGGGCTTATCCCTAAGTGGTTTTTTCCGATTTTATTTTCGATAAAACTATACTGGGGTGTTACTGTACCTTCCTGTTCCAGTAAGTCTGGTTCAAAGAGGGACAGAACAACAGAGTTTTTTAGTCTGAGTCTGTGTTTGTCTGGCTTGGGGTAGAGTCTCCCTCGCTGGCCTGACACAGACAAAGGGGGCTTAGCCTCCTTATGTCACTACCGAAGGTTTCTGTGGATATGATTCCTTCTTTTGTGATCTACCAGACTAGTCCTTGTTGCTGTTCTCGGGGGAGGATAAGTTTCTTTCCCTGGGAGTAGCAACACCTTCCTTGCTTTGGTGCTCTGGGAGCTGGCAAGTATTGCTGGCCTTCCCCCTTAGATCTCCCTTAGGCTAAGATAAGTTTCTTGGCTGCGGGTGATCCGTCACTAAAGCAAGGTTGGTAGGGACCCTCTTGTCCCTTCCCCCTCTATCTCCGTAATGGCCTAGCCATTACAGTACTGTACGTCGTTCTACATCTGGACCTAGTTTAGGTTAGGATGTGGAATTGACTCAGCCCCTTACCGGCCGGCAGAGCTGCCGGCCGGCAAGGGTCTTATATTTTGAGTGCTGCCCGGACCTCCCTTGGTCCCTCATCCATGTTTGCCTGTAGAGCCAGACGGCATTGGTCAGGAAGCCTGAATTAGATTCTCCCCTTCCTTATATGCACTCTTTCGGATTGCCGGGCTTGGAGGTAGTGTACACTCTTATCCCGGCATCCATTCTATTTTTCTTCTAGTGCTATACCCGACCCGGCTGCCGGCCTATGAGGCCGGCAGCCGGGCAGGTGTAGTCCTCTGGTTCTTTTGCTGCCGGCTGGCATCGGTCTTGTACCTTTGCCGGCCGGCTTATGTCAGCCCTTGTCTGCCGGTCACCAAGAGTGTGGCCGGCAGCTGGGTACTACCTTGTGTAGTTGCCGGCCGGCAGCCATTGCCGGCCGACATTGGCTGTTGCCGGCCGGCAGTTGCTGCCGGCCAGCACATGCATTTGAACCAGAGTTCTGCCGCCTTATAGCTGTTAAGTAGTATACTTTAAAGCTAGTTATGGTGTGTGCCGGCCGGCATGTATCCTCCTATACTGTACTAGTATTCTTCAGTATAACATATACAGTAAGAAGAAAACTATGGTATGGGTTTTGGTACTGCACTGTGTGTTCTAACACTTTTGTGTTTTCTTGCACATCCCTTTGCTGTTGCCCTACAGATAGGAATGTGAGTTCTTTCCTGTCTATTATCCAGGATCTTAAAATCATTGCTTAGGTGTGTGCTTCACCTGTTTCCTCTGGAAACCTTGCATTGGTTACTCTAGAAGAGATTAACCATTTGATTTTATTATCTGGAAGGCTGCAACAATGGGTTGTGAGGGAAACACAAGTGTGTGTCTTTCCTTTATGAATTGTTATGCTATACTATGCATATCCAGTGATACATAGTTCACTTGATACTCATGGAAATTTCTTCTCTTTACAGGAGAACCCTCCGAAGTGCGGAAATGTTTTCTGCAATGTCCGCAGGAAGTACTTCTGCGGACATGAGTTTTGTAGGAGACACGCAGCATGCGCTGTCTCCAAGGATGATCTCCAGTATTGGGACCCTCAGGTATGTACTGTATGCACTAACCTGATTACTGAGGCTTTTGATTCCCCTAGGACGGCGGAATCAAGGGATATAGCAAGTGAGAAGCTTCGTACCTGGGTAAGGGGCTTCCAAAAGAACACCTCTGGCCCTTATCTTCCAAGTGAGAAGATGAGGGCGTATCTTTTTCCCAAGGCATCAGCTGATGCAGTGATTCCCCAGCCTCAAGAGGAGATCCCCCAAGATCAAGTCCAGGTGGACGTTGAAGTCGCAGTGGCGATGCAAGACATCCAGTTGTATGACAGGATGTCTGACGTGGACAGGCGTTTGGAAGAAGACCTCCTGGCAGAAGGTCAGGATAAAGTTCAAGCCCCGTACGTCGTAGAGGATGAGGTCGACGAGGTGTCGGCTACTCCGGTTCAGATTCCGGAGCCTATTCCCTCAACATCGGCCGGTCTCCCAGTAGAGCTGGGACAGGCCCTCTCTTCGATTGTTGGAATGATCCAACAAATGCAGAAGGAGAATCAGGAGAAGGCGGCTGCTATGGAACTGCGGATGCAGTCCCTTGCAGAATCACATGGGCCCCGGAAAAGGCTCAATGTGAAAGACCTTCCCTTGTGCTCAGATGCTAACCCATGGAGGAATGCTGAGCACATGCCGATGACGACTGGATAGATCGTCATCTCGGATAAGCTGGGTTCAGTTCCCCTAGAGGAGGTGGAATTCTGGCCCAGCAAGGCATCATATCCGGACTGCTATGTCCGGCTGAGAAAAGAACCAGCTTCAAGGGAGGAGACAGAGCCGAAGGAGGTCATAGTCATGGACCACGCTAAGGCTCAAGCCCTACTTTCATCTTCGATGAAGGAGAGGGGCTTCTCTAACTCGAAGGTAGCTGCATTGAGCAAGAAGCTCCCTTCTTTTGTGTCCTCTCCTGCTAGAGCCTTCCCCTTTTTACAGAAAGGGTTTGCGGCTGTCCTAAAGGTAGTCGAGGCCGGCAAGCCTTGCCCCTCCCTGGAGGAGTGTAAACCCTTGTCGCTGGCCCTGCCTATGGACCACAAAGACTGGAAGGACGTCCATCTGACGTTCTCAGTGGGAAAGTTGGAGGCTGATATTGCCAGACGGCAATTCGGCGAGGACCTCCCCAAGCTGTCTGACTTTCTTTTACGAAGAGAGTTCGAGACAAAAGAAAGACTGGCTGCCTCAATGTCTCTTCAGACTACTCTTGAGACGATGGCAAGTGACCCCAAGGTCCATGAAATTTTCATGGTGGTGGCTAAGACTCACCTAGCCACAGTGACGAAGGACCTTTATGGCTTCGTCAAGGCGAGGAGAGCTTGTAGGGAGTTCGTGTTCACCGGGGCTACGGTGAGGCACGAGCCAAGGAAGTTAATCTCCTCCAACATTTGGGAAAAAGACCTTTTCCCTACCGATGTGGTCAAAGAAGTTGTTGATAAGGCCGCCGTGGAGAATAGGAACCTTCTCCAGAAGTGTGGCCTGGCTATCAAAAGAATGTCTTTCCCGGATGAGGGTCCTCAACCAAAGAGGAAGAATATGAGGACTAGGCTACCGTCTCGGCCAGCCAAGCCCTCTAGACAGCAAGAGCAACTGCAATTGCCATTGCCTCCAGTGCCCCGGATGGTGGCACAAACCCCGACCACTTTTCAGTGGGTACCCCAGGCTGTACAGGGTCAGTCCACGGCATTCACCCCAACGTTCGAAGGACTGTCTTCTTTCTTTCGAGCAAAGCCTAGAGGAGCAGCCAGAGGCTCGTCTAGGCGCCCCTCAAGGGGAAGGGGATTCAGAGGTGGTCGTGGTCAGGGAGGCAAGACCTCAGGACGGCAGTCCAAGTGAAATGATACCGGTAGAAGGGAGACTGATGAAATTTTGGGATCGTTGGACCTTCGATCCCTGGGCCCAAATCCTACTCAAGAATGGACTGGGCTGGAGCTGGTACAGCACTCCACCCCCGTGCCTTCGGTTTTTCCAACACTCCACCCCCGTTCTGGAAGAGTACGTTCAAGAACTGTTGGAGAAAAAGGTGATCCGAAAGGTGAAGTCCATCAAATTCCAAGGGAGGCTGTTTTGTGTTCCCAAGAAAGACTCGGAAAAGCTCAGAGTCATTCTGGACTTGTCGCCACTCAACAAGTTCATAGTGAATTGCAAATTCAAAATGCTAACACTGCAACACATAAGGACTTTACTGCCCAAGAGGGCATACTCAGTCTCTATAGACTTGTCAGACGCCTATTGGCACATTCCAATCAGCCGTCGACTCTTGGTCCCAAGCAAGACATCTAAAGAAGTCGGTTCTTCTTCAGCCACCTCCCCCGTCGATGACGATTCACTCAGACGCCTCAAAGGAGGGATGGGGAGGTCACTCTCATCGGAAAAAACTCCAGGGGACTTGGTCCAAGCTATTCAGGACCTTTCACATAAACTTTCTAGAAGCTATGGCAGTGCTCCTTACCTTAAAGAAAGTCTCCCCACGTCACTCCATCCACATAAGATTGGTGATGGACAGCGAGGTGGTTGTGAGATGCTTGAATCGACAAGGGTCGAGGTCACCCCCTCTCAACCAGGTGATGTTGGCCATTTTCTGATTGGCGGAAAAGAAGAAGTGGTACCTGTCGGCAGTTCACCTTCAAGGAGTCCGCAACGTGACAGCGGACGCTCTATCCAGGTTCACACCAATAGAGTCGGAATGGTCCTTAGACGCAGGATCATTCTCCTTCATTCTGAATCAAGTCCCAGAACTGCAGATAGACCTCTTTGCGACGAAAGACAACAAGAAGTTGCCCCTGTACGTGTCCCCGTACGAGGACCCCTTAGCGGAAGCAGTGGACGCGATGTCCCTTGACTGGAACAGATGGTCCAGGATTTATCTGTTCCCCCCTCACAACCTTCTGTTGAAGGTCCTCAACAAACTGAGATCCTTCAAGGGGGTAGCGGCAATAGTGGCCCACAAGTGGCCGAACAGCATGTGGTTCCCCTTGGCGTTGGAACTACAGCTGAAGTTTGTCCGCTACCACATCCAGTTCTGACCCAGCGAGTCCAGAAGTCGACTGTCTGCGCTTCATTACAGAAAACCCGGACCCTACAGCTCATGATTTTCGGGATTTCGAAAGCCAGCATAGACTTCCTAGAGGAATATAAGTGCAAATCAACTAGAAGGCAATATGAGTCATCTTGGAGAAAATGGGTGGCCTTTGTAAAGGCAAAGAATCCGCAGGAGATCTCAGCAGACTTCTGCTTATCTTTCTTCATCCACCTCCATGGTCAAGGGTTGGCAGCTAACACGATTTCAGTGTGTAAATCTGCTTTGATGAGACCCATTTTATTTGCCTTCCAGATCGACCTAGGTAACGAGATCTTTAATAAAATTCCGAAAGCCTGCGCTAGGCTCAGACCTTCAGCACCTCCAAAGCCCATCTCATGGTCTTTAGACAAAGTTCTTCATTTCGCCTCCCTGTTGAGCAATGAAGAATGTGCGTTAAAGGATTTGACACAAAAAGTTATTTTCCTATTTGCACTCGCGTCCGGGGCCAGGGTTAGTGAGATCGTAGCCCTCTCGAGAGAGGCAGGTCATGTTCAGTTCCTGGATGGGGGGGAACTGAACCTGTTTCCGGATCCTACGTTTCTCCCCAAGAATGAGTTACCCACCAACAGGTGGGGTCCCTGGAGAATCTGCCCTCTGAAAGAAGATGCATCTCTATGTCCAGTAGAATGCCTAAAGGTCTATCTTCGTAGAACTTCAGACTTCAAGGGTGGTCAACTATTCAGGGGAGAAACATCAGGCTCAAATTTATCTCTGAATCAACTCAGAGCGAAAATCACATATTTTATTCGCAGAGCGGATCCTGACAGTACACCCGCAGGTCACGATCGGAGGAAAGTTACCCTATCCCTAAATTTCTTTAATTGTATGGATCTTGAACATCTCCGTTCATACACGGGCTATAAGTCTTCCAGAGTGTTATTTCGCCACTAAGCGAAGCAAGTAGAGGAACTAAAGAGATCTGTGGTAGCAGTGGGTCGTGTAGTTAACCCTACTGTTTAACTCTGCGAGGAACAGTGGTCTTAATTGGGACGATTAAGTCCAGGGTGAGTGTGTAGGTACATACTGTAATACAAACTAAATGAGGGCACCGAGTGCCCACATAGACTGTTCCTTTTTCAAAGGTGAACCTAGCATAAGTGCAGACATGTGTGCCGAGCGTTTCTAACGCTAATGTGAGTGATTTGTAATACAGACTTTTATGACTTGATACCTCGGTATCTTAAAAAAGTGGCATTTAATGTTTTTTCTTTCAGATAAACAAGTTCTGTTTACTATCATACTTATGCTTAAAGTTTTGGGTTATCCTCTTTTTATATATATACATATATAATTGTTGTTAACCTGTCTATTTATTGTCTGTCAATAAACTTGTTCTTGAGAACCTTGCGTCTCTTTCACCTGTGTCAATTTATTGGTATAATTGAGCATTTATTCTATGTACCTTATCTGGGATAATTCTAATAGAATTGTTCTTTTATGCAAGCTATGTTGCATTGGTTTATGTACTCCCCTAATGGGAAGACTCCGTCCCATAAAGGGACGAGGGCGGTTTTTTAGTTTCTTCCTATGCGGATATAAACCTTTGTCCAATACAAGTATTGTGCGGATTACTGGTCAATATATATTGTTGCAGTGGTTCTTTACAAACTATGCTTTACTTAATATAGGGCGAGACCACTATATTAGCTTGCCTGGTATTCATACATAGGTATATGTACTCTTCGAGACTTTTCCAGAGTCTAGTAGGACTCTTCCCTGTAGGGGGCAGGAAGCTCTAACATAGTTTATAGTTAGTTGAAAAGATGTATAACGGTAACATCTTAGGTCTCTAGGTCTAGTCGACCGGGGAAAAATTACCTCCGGGGAGTACGGCACATTCTGAGAATCCACAGATACAGTAATGCTCTGGTATACTTCGATCAGGACGACATGGCTTGAGCCCAAAAAACGGATTTTGAGCGAAGCGAAAAATCTATTTTTGGGTGAGATGGCCATGTCGTCCTAATGGACCCGCCCTTGCCTTTCTAAGAAAGGGCTGTAGGACCCCTCCCTACATAAGGTATCTGTAGCACCTCGTGTACGCTACAAGGAATACATATGACGCCAGGATTGGCGCCAGGCACGCATACGAATCGGATGATAGGGAGCCTTGGGAGCGGCTCACCCTTTTTCTTTCCCGAATTCGTTTCTTGCCAATCGCCTCCTACGAGACGAAAAATCTGTCTAGGATGCAGATTGCCATGTGGCGTGTCAAGAATACGTCCTCT
>NC_090738.1:61885818-61888318 GCF_036898095.1 Palaemon carinicauda
TTCTTAGTAATTGTTATCATCATCAATATGGTAATTACTGTTATTTAACATTATTAGCTAGTCGTGAATATTTCACATTTAGTGAAGCAAATTACCACATGGAATATCTACCCAATACAAAAGATGAAAAGAGGGAATATAAAAAAAAAGAAAAAAAAATCCAATGATATGAGCATGATAGGCACAATACATCCCATACATTTAGTACAAACTTTATCAGGTTTTATCAATAATGAAATTGATGATGACGATTTCAAAATAGTTCGTCTATAGTCTCTTAATCATTTGCTTATTGATAATGATAGGTATACTTGTTTTTCCTCTCCTCGTCCCTTCCTTTTTTTTTTTACAATAAGGCTGTCAGAAACATTTTGGTCATTTGAATGAATTGCTTTAATCTTCTAAAGAAGAAGACAAAGAAAGCTAATGATAAAGAAGAAGAAGGAGGGGAAGAAGAACAACGATACGAGAAGAAGGAAATATAAAAAATGGTAAGAAGAGGAAGAGGAAAAGACTGTAAAGGAAAAGCAAAGAAAAAAAAAGTTAAGAAGATTGCTTTAGCAATTGTTCTCGTATCACTCTGAAGAGTGAAAATTCAGGAGATTGAACTCAGGATATTATTTTTTTCCCTTTACGGTGATTCATTAATTCGTTCTGAGTCTGTTACGAGTTCAAATAGTTGTCAATATCCTTTATATCTAATAAATGTACTTCGATTTACGATGAGACGAGATCTTAGGTTGAGGGTGAAGAAGTGTTCACACACGGACGGAATTACATATAAAGCAGAAAAGTTTCATAAAAAAAAAGAAAATAGAAGGAAAATGAAGTGGAAAGGAAGTAGAGAAGGAAATGAATAATGAAGAGAGAATGCGTGATAGCCTGCTGGATGGGAGTTCGAGACCAGCTGAGCTAGGGAGGGCGATTGGTTTGAGCGAGTGTATAGGTCTACCAGCTGAGTCCACAGCAGCTATTGCCTGGCACTCACTGGTCGTAGCTTGGATGGAGAGAGGCTTGGGTGCTGAGCATTTGTGAGCATAGTCATTTTCACTTGCCTATGCCATTCATGAACAACCTTTAAACATCTAAACCTAATAAAACGAAAGGATGTTTCAAGTATGAAGAAAATAACTATTCTTTGGGAATGGTAGGATTGAATATAAGAAAAAAGAATAAATATCAAAAAAAGGAAATATTTTACATAACTCTGAAGACCTTATGAAGAAATATTTTGTCTTTTTTTTTTTTTTTTACAAAATACCTTATGATGAAGGTAAATGCGGAAAGGAAATAGAAATTCCTTTGTTTAAAAAAAAACAACAAAATTCTTTGACCTTATATGGAATACTTTCTGGAACAAAGAATAGTGAATGAGAAAAGCTCATTCCATTCGAAATCTTTCACCATTATACAGTTGGGACAAAGGAAGCAGAGATTGATGATGTCAATTTCACTGAATACTGAGAGGGAAATTGAATGTAAGAAAACTAACGGGAAATTTTCTCCATTTCAGGATGGCCTCAAATCTCATCTCATTATGGATATGTTTATTCATTAGCGTTACGATATTAAAATCGTCACATGTTCTTTTAATAAGTAAAATGAATATCAGCAACACCAATTGAAATATGGGAAATGAATATAGAAAGAAACACACACACACACACAAAAACACCTCACGTTTATTCACAACCTTCCAAAAAAAAACTAATGTTACCTCTTCGGTTACTTTAACTGAAAAATCAAACCAATCAAAACATCAACAGAAAGGGGGAACAGTCAATAAAGTAGAAAATATAAGAACAGTTTTCTGCAGCTGCTTAGACGATACTTGTACAGGAACTTCAGGCTTGAGAACGTTGCAGAATGGCTGCTGAAGTTCAGATGAAACTGCCAAGATGACCGAATTCGAAGACGTCCCAGAAAGGGCGGCACCAAAAAGGGACATCGGAGGTCTTCTTCCAAGTATTCGATGATACTGTTGAAGTAAGGATTGAGAACGTTACGGGTGGGGTGGGTGAAAGTTCAGATGAAACTGGCACGATGACCGGACTCGAAGACGTCACAAAAGGGTGGCATCAAGATGGGACATCAGAGATCTTCTTCCAAGGATTCATTGATACTGTAGAACGAAGACAGGCAGCAGGCAGTGTTGGCTACTTGTCACAAACAGGGGCGGCTGGCTGCTTCAATTTGTCTCTTTTCCTCGGCCATAGCAGGATGTTTTGGAGATAGGCTTCTGTTGTCTGAAGGGAAGGTTGGAATCTGGCTCTATCAGACTTTTGGTGTTATCTGTTTCTTATATCACTAGGACTTTTATCTTATTAGCTTCAGACATAGTTCCTCTCTCGTCTAATGTCCTGTCTTATCTCCCTTGGACAATCTCTTCTTGAAGTTTATTTACCCATGTATGGGCGGAGTTAATTACAGTGGGCAGTGGTCACCTCCATAGAAGGCGTTCTTTTTAACAATGCTCCTTCAAAACGCCTACTTCGATTAC
>NC_090738.1:61893318-61935060 GCF_036898095.1 Palaemon carinicauda
TTTTTCGAATAATCGATTACTTCCCTTTCGAGCCAGTAATTAGGTATATTTCTTTCAGTGTTGTGATAGCATATATCTTTTTAACCTTTGGGTTTTAACTCTAGATTTTTAAAAACAACAGAATCTATTGCAAAACGTTCAAGGAGTTTAATAGAACATTTTAATCTATCTGTTTTTAATTCTGAACTGACGATAGTAACATCAAATGCATCGTTGATGTCTTGCTTTCAAATATTAATCTTGGTAATTTTTTAAATCTAAACTTAACTTTTCTGGGTCTAGGATACGGTTTTGTGGCTAAAATAATGAGACGGGAGAAATTTTTAGGTATTTAATACCATAATAAGAAACACAGACACTCTGCTAAGAGGTTTGATAAGGATCATTGCTTTTGAAACGTGAAAACTAGTATTACAATTTAAAGTCATTAGATGATTCCATCAGGATTGGTGGTTAAATCATGTTTTTTCTTTTATTACCCTTTTTTATTCATTTAAATAATTTACCAAAGAAGGGGATAAAAGAGGCCGTGTAAGATATAACTTCTTGAAGTAAAGTTATCTATACATTAAAACTTGTTTATCTTTAATCAGATAAAAAAAAATCTAACTATTTGCATTATATTATTTTTATAAATAATCCTTTTACTTTTCCCTTTTTTTGTAATGCAAATAAAAGTCATATAATAACCATACTCTATTTGACATTGGCAGACTACACTACACTATTTAGGAGGAACTATATCATTATAACCTTCTCCGCGACTAAGATACCTCACATAAATCTTCCATCTGACACACTCCGAGAAGATACAAGTTTTGTTCTGCATTAAAGGATAATCAGGAGTAGAATCATTATTATCGTGTTTGTGACGGGGATCAATTTGTATGGTTTCCTGTGAAAAATGCATTCCAGTTCTAGTGAATAGACAGAGATTCTCTTTTTTTAAGCAATGTTTCATTTGATTTTCAGTGAGTAAAAAAATGGACAAATAACTGATCAGCTAAGAATTTGAAATGAAATTCAATATGAAAATATTAGTTACTTTTTTTAGAAGAGTGTATAATTAAAGATGCGGTAAAAAACGTAAATTGGATTTTAATGAAATATAGCAAGGTTAAATTTTAATTAAAATACTCAATAAATAAATTCCATGTAAAATGCTCGATGAAAAATCGAAGACAAAATTCATAATAAGATATTAAATTTCCAGTGAATGATATTCGATTGAAGTCCCAATTATAGATATAAGATATGATTCTTAATGAAAAATATACCATTAAATTTCCGATGAAATTGTAAATTTCAATGTTGAAAAGATCTTTATTTCTAATACTACTAAAATCCATCTGCAGATATCTGTTGCAACGTATCAAAATCGGCTTTTGAAGTGAAGAGCTTGTCTCCATGGCTTGTACACTTTCCTGTGTAATAATTTTTACGGTCTAGAACAAATTTTTATTGAAAATATAAAAGAAACATTATTTCATTTATTATTCTCCTATGCAAAAACGTTTGTAATTCACAGGCATTTTATATAACAAACTTCAACTGCAATTCGCCGATATTCTGTAAATAAACTTTAATTGCAATTCAGTTACAGAAATTAATATTTTTATGACAATTCATTATTAAAATTTTAATTGTTTTAATAGAAATTTTATATATGAAACTGACGGTTTATAAATTAATCTTTTAAGATGTGATTGTTATCAGCGACGATGTTCAAAATCTGAAGAGTTTGATCATGAATAGAATAGAATAGAAAATAGTAAAAAAGAGTAGAAAAGGACAGAAGAGAATAAATCAAAAGAGGTTGGTTTTTGAAAGGGAATTCTCCTTCCCTTAACCAAAGCTCTAACCAGGAAAAAGGTGGAGGATTTAGTTTTGTCTTACAAATTAAGTGCATAGTTTTTTTCATAATAACTGAAGTGTAGTAAAAAATTAATGTATGATTCTAAAAATAGCTCAAGTTCTAATAATTAGAGTTGAAATGAGGGAATTTCATGGCTTTCTCACTTAATACTAGGATTCATATTTTTTTTTTTTTTTTGGGGGGGGGTGGGTCATTCAGACCTCTGTAAGAAGAAACTGCCAACGCCAGTTGAAAATAATTTGCCATTTCTTCCATTTCTGAAAGTAAGTCGATGTAGTGGAATGCCGGGGATAGAGTTAGAATAATCATATAGAAATAAAAAGAATTCTTATATTACATAGAAAAATACAATTAATTATAATATCTAAATTTTAGTTTTATGTAAAAGCTTTAGAAATTGTTAAAGTACCATTACTCTTTTTTTCCATACTGATTATATTAGGAGTAAGACTTCGTGTAAGTAATAGAACAGCGTGATCTATACTAAAAATTTGTTCAATTTTTTGAGTTAGTAAGACAAATTATGCAAACTGTGTTGACATTCCTAACACACCAGACAAAGCTTGAAAACAAAATGCTAAATGGAAAAGATAAAATCATGTATAATTAGAGTTATCATAGGATTATAAACATTAAAAACAGATAAGAGCTAGAAATGTTCTTCAGTAATATTATAGACTCATTCCACATTTCAGTCCTTTTGAGTACATGAGGCGAATACTGATGAATGAGTTTCATTAGAAGATTGATTGCACAAAACAATCGCTCAATTGAACTAAAGACTCTCAAATTAGCCTTAAGTAACCCTAAGACCTATAAAAGTGTAAACATTCAAATCCTTGATAGAAACTGTGAAAATTCTTTTTATTTTTAGGATATTGAGTTTGTTTTCTCCCGAAACTAAGTCAGCCTTTTACATGTTAATAGGATTTGGGAAATACGCAGAAAGTTTCCAACGCTTACTCAAAGCTTACTGGAAATATTGGTTCTGGAAACAATGAAAATCCTGTCAGTTTTGTTGTTGAATCCAATAAAATAAATAAAAAAGGGACTCAACCGTTTGCTAGTGAGATATATATATATATATATATATATATATATATATATATATATATATATATATATATATATATATATATATATGTGAGTGTGTTTGTGTGTGTGTGAGTTTGTGTGTGTATGTGTATGTATGTTTTTATTATAATTATTATTATTATTATTATTATTATTATATAATTCATTAGTCTTAAATACGCGACTATCATGTAAACCTGCTAATCCTGCATTCAATCATATAATTTCCATGAGACTTGTAAAGAGAATACTCATAACGAGACTCACTAAAACATTCAGATATATTCTACCATTTACAGTCCAATTGAAGAAAATTAGTATTCAAATCAATTTGGTATCCTTATATGATTTCAAAGACGATCATCCAATGAATGATATAAGGTAGATATTAATCAACTGGTATATATATAAAATGTGAACCACATGCTGCTTCATGTGGTTGAGGCAAGAACTGAATCTTTAAATTGATTGACGTAAGAGATGATCTGAGCAAGATCAGGTTTAGGTTCGGCGGTGAGTCTTGGCCTTTGAAACGGCACCCCAGATGTTCGCGTGATGTGATGTACCTTTGGATATTTTGTTCAATGATTTCATTTTGTCTATTTCTCCACATGTGGCATAATGTTTCCCTTTCTCCTTCCAACAAAGAACGGCTAACTTTCGTTAATATCTATTTTTTTTCTTCCTTTTCATATGTTTAATGTTATTTTAACCCTAATTATATATGTATTTTCACTTCAACTGCCTTATCTCAACTTTTATAGTTATACCAAACTTCGTTATTAAAAAATAGTTTTTCTTATTTAGGTGATTGTGAAAAGTACGAGATATCTTTGATTGAACTATGAAAGCTAGTCATATTTCGAATTATTTATTTAGGAAATGAACTGAATTCAAAAGGTTGAATAATGTTATAAATCATTAATTGTGGACTTTGATAAAAGGGAATATGTGAATAAAATACTTAATCTATTATATTGAAGGGGAATGATTATAAACGTATGATACAGAAATGAATATTAGGTTACATGAATTAAAAAAATTATAAGTTTGTGGAAACAAATAATTCTAACTATTTTTACAGATCAAAAGATATTCAAAATGATTTGACAACAACGCAAGAACGAATCAAATCATGTTTCCAGTTTCCTACCCACTTAGAATCCTTGTCTGTTCTCGAAGCTAAAATACAACAAAAAATCTCTTTACCGGAAACAGAAAGAAAAAATTTCATCAACATCCAATTTGTCAGGAAATATTTTGAGATCCAAGTGGCCTATTTGGTTTTGATTGTGGACGTCAACTGCCTTCTTTGGAGGGAATAGAAGTCTCTGCTTTGGCATATCTTTCAGGGCTTTTCTTCAACCATTGGCACAATATTAAGAAGACACCAGACGTCGACTGCCGTCTTTGGAGGGAATAGAAGTCTCTGATTTTGCACAGCTTTCAGGGTTTTCCTTCAACCCTTGGGACAATGTTAAGAAGACAGCAGACGTGGACTGCCTTCTTTGGAGGGAATAGAAGTGTCTGATTTGGCCCATCTTTCAGGGCTTTTCTTCAGCCCTTGGAATAATATTATGGAGACAACAGACGTCGACTGCCTTCTTTGGAGGGAATAGAAGTGTCTGCTTTGGCACATCTTTCAGGGCTTTCCTCCAATCCTTGGAACAATATTAAGAAGGCAGCAGACGTCAACTGCATTCTTTGGAGGGGATAGAAGTTTCTGCTTTGGCATATCTTTTAGGGTTTTCATTCCTTCGAAAAACAAAACATTTTTTTCTTCATCATCGAAAGATATCAATCTTCGTCTGGGAAGGAAAGTTTCCCACTTCGATGGAAGATCTATTTCAGACTATTTGTTTCTTCTTTTCTATTCCAAGTTCGCAAAATTACCATTCACAAACACCAACCAACACACATATATATTTATGTATGAATATATACAAACATATATATACACAAACATACATATACAGTATATATATGAAATTATATTGTTACGCCCGCAGAGTTGGGACTTGTTTAAGGACTCGAAGCGTGAATAAAATGATACAATAAAAGGGGTGTTAATGTCACCATCTGACAATATAACAATAATTACCGACAGAAAAATAATTTCAAAAATATTTGTCAACTAATAATGAACAAAGCAAACACAAAGAAGAATCTGTTAATCTTGATAAATGAAGACCCAAGGAGTTTACCAATCTCATCAATGAGTTAGGTAAAATTGATAACCATTTATCAAGCGATCACTTATGCAAATTACTCATATAAGCTAAGGATACTATGCAGTCTTGTGTTTATAACTATTGGCGGTAACCAATAACAAGAGCATAACTTAAATCTAAAATGCTATCACATGGAGATTAACACTGCCACAGGGTGAGATTATTAAGGTTAGGGGCAAACAACACCTATGGGATAGGACAAAATTGAGGAAGGTAAGGTGGGTTGGATCTTTCTTCAATAGTAAAAGGAAACAATGTGATTGGATAAAAAAGAGAGAAGGAAGGCCGGGTAAAGATTGATTGTATATGAGGTTCACATAGAGACCCCTTACCATGATAAGAGGACGTTGTCGCTTCCTGTGAGGAGAACGTAAAGAAAACATCTAACTCCAATGAAGGAGGAGGAGCGAAGAACCCGTATTATTTCTTTGAAAAATCTGTGAAATTAAGTTGGCCTTATCCAATGGCTGGATAAACCACGTCTTAAAAAAAAACTAAGTTTTGATTAAAAGAGTTACTTAATACCCAACTTTTTCTTTTGTACTTCTACAGCTCTAGAAAAGGAAGAGAACTTATCTGCATCTAACTTCGAATGAATAATATTGAGGAATTTCCCTTTTTATTTCCTTTTGAGTTCACGATATTCGGATGGAAGAGGAAGGTTAAATGTTTTGGTGCGTAACTGGACTTTTATTAAAATTTAGGAATGAAAAAGACACGCTCCTATGAAGGGTTTTAATTTATATATGTTACAGTGAATCTGTATAATCAGGGAATATATATATTCTCTGATATTTTCAGGGAATGTGCATAATGTCTAATTCACTCAGAGGATATGTATATTCCCTGAAATTTTTAGTGAATATACATATTCCCTGATTATTCGGCCTTATTATTATACAGATTCCCTGAATCGTCTTTGGTATGAAAGAACAATGAAATAAATAGCTGAAACGTTAAACAAAGCCTTGTTTTCACAATGTAAACTTGTATGGTATGGTAGAATAATGGAATAAATCACTAAAAACAGTAATACACTTCTGTAATATTTTATTTATCACATAAAACACTTGGATGTAACAAAATTTATTATGAACAGAAAATAAAACTTATCTGTCACAAAATACTCATTTAAAATAAAACTAGTAAAAAAATAATAAGGATCGTTCTAATATTTAGAACGAAGCCTTGTTTTCACAATGCAAACTTGCATGACATCGTGAGTTGCATTTAACTTTCAGCTTAAAACATTTACATCGATTTGTTTGACAACGTTTTGAACCAGCACAGTTGCATTTGGCGATACCTTGACCACCTGACTTCGACTCTTGCTGCACAGCAGTTCGAAGCGAAACAATCCAATCGGTTGTCACATGGTCTTTAGAATACAGTTCATACGTACATAGCAGTTTAAGTTCTGTAATAACACAAGCAGTAAACTCTGATCCGTTGTCACTTTGTAGAATTTCCGGTGCACCAAGTAAAAGAAAAATATCCAACAGCTGATACGCAACTTCTGCAGCACGTTTTGATGTGAGAGGTCTCAATACACAGAACTTTGTAAGATGATCTTGGTAGACCATTATCCACTTAAAGTTGCCTTGCTTCATCGCCTGCATGTCTACAAGGTCAACTTGTGATCTGGAGCCAAAGTTCTTTGTCAGAATAGGTCGAACAACAGTCCCTTTGGTTGCTGGTCGCTTACGTTTACGCTGACATTCAATGCACCAGTTATTTTTAAATAGATATTGCATCATGGGTAATGTTGGCATATTTTTTAGATAATTCCTTTACCATCTTATCGCGCCCTCCGTGGCCAGTTGCAATATGAGCACGCTTAATAATGTCGAATGTATCCTCCAATGTAGCAAAATAGATAGGATCTTCATTGGCAGTCCATCTTCTAATCAATTTGAGAACATCACCACACTTGAGGATCTCATACTTCTTCAGAAGGTAGTATTAATGAGGCGTCTTTTTGCCTGACTTGTCAATTGCTGTCAGTTCTGAAATAATTTCATTATACTGTTCTTTTGAAAGCAAGACAGATTTCTTTCCTTCACTTCTTTGGAATAATTCTTCCCGAAAATGTGCTTCTAAATCACGCTCAGTTGGATTTGCCATGGTGTTGACAGTAGGAAGGATGGCGTATGACTGGTGAGTTAAATTTTGCCTGACCTGTTGAAGGGGGGGGGGTGTATAGCACCAGAGTTGGAAAGTGGTAATTAGATGGACTCCTACCATGGTTCGCTTGTTCAGTGGTTTACATTGTGTTTACATTCAAGTTTACATTGTGAAAACAAGGCTTTGTTTATTGTTTCAGCTATTTATTTCATTGTTCTTTCATACCAAACACGATTCAGGGAATCTGTATAATAATAAGGCCGAATAATCAGGGAATATGTATATTCACTAAAAATTTCAGGGAATATACATATCCTCTGAGTGAATCAGACATTATGCACATTCCCTGAAAATATCAGAGAATATATATATTCCCTGATTATACAGATTCACTGTAACATATATACATCAGTAGAAATATAACGTACTTGCAAAACACACACACATGAATAATATACTTTAAGATTTTAAGGTCGATCATAAATTTCACAGACTTATGTCCTAGAAAGGCACCATATATATATATGACCAGAGCTCAAGTACTCTCTCCCACAAGCTAGGATAAGGGAAGGCTAGCCAATTACTGTTAAAGACCAATGGCTACTGAGGACTCAGCAAGTAGATCAATATGCTCACAAGGATGGATAAGTTTCAGATACTAATAGAAACTATCGAGGTTTAGAGGGGTCTCTAACGCATGTCCAACAGATTGTCTGGCAGGAACGTTTCCAATAGGCTACTAAAACCATAAATCCAATCCAATATAACTCTTTCATGAACATAATTTGTGCCACTAAATATGGTCAACATCATTGTTTTGGTAATCACTTCATAGACTTTTACGTCGCACTATGTAAAAAAGTTATCATTTTGGGATTACAAATTTATTATTAGAATAATTAATATAAGTTGTGTTTCTAGATATGTGATCAAATCAAAACTACATGAATTCGGCGTATTTGGATTCAGTGAATTCTCTTGGTCCAGTATTATGTTAATTCACTGTAGTTAATTATGTCAGTGCCCTTTACTATGGGTAAAAATGTATTAATATTTTGTTGGATGAATCTAGAAATTTTTTTTTTACAGAGGTTTTGTTGTTTTTATTATCATTATTATTATTATTATTATTATTATTATTATTATTATTATTATTATTATTATTATTATTATTATTATTATTATTATAACCTATACTTAAAAATTTCCTTATAATCAGGCTTGAAAGACATTTTATCTTCCAAATCTAATCCTGTATTTATCTGAAATCATCTAAGTTCCTTGAAACTCGTAATGGCAATACCCATACAGAAACTCCCTAATATAATCATATATATTCCACCACTCAGAGCCACCAAATTTTCTAAAAAGGCTTATAGATTTCTCTCTACCTTAGTTTCGATCTCATATCGAAATATCCCCTTTGATATTGGAAAACTTTTACAACTTATCACACGGATTGGTCTATGGATCTCTATTTGAAGAACATTGCGCTTTAAATGTATATGTTTTTACTTTGTATCACACATGATTGGAAAGCTATAGAATTCCAACTTTTTATTTCAAGGAAATATATTCAAAATTATTTTACAAAAAAGTAGTAGTGAGTAAATGCACGTTTCCAGTTCTATCCCTAATAAAATCCTTGTCGGTTTTCAAAGCTAAAACAACAAATCCATTCACCATAAAGGGAAAAAAAATCTCATCGCTGTCCATTTTTGTCATGAAATATTGTGGACACCAAAATGGCCCATTCAGTTTTGCTTGCAGACGTCAACTGCTTTCTTTGGAAGGTATAGAAGTATCTGCTTTGACATATCTTTCAGGGCTTTCCTTTAACCCAAGGAGCAACGTTAAGAGGAGAGCCGACGTTAAGTAGACATAAAAATAAACTTCTATTATGGATTAACGTAATTTTTGATTTTTATTAGCCTTGTTTCTCCATTTATTTGTTATATGTAAAAATTCTATTTCATTAGACGATATTTGTAATTTTCTTTTTTCTTTTTTTCAATTGCTGGTTTAACCTCTTCCCCTGTCATGTTGATTTATGAGTGTCTAGTTTACCGCTTTATTTTCTTTTCTTTGTTTTCCAAGTCATGGGATGGTAACAGACACGGGTATTTACCAGTGAGGAACTCGTACGCTAAATTAGACAGTCGAGACGTAAGACTTCCCGGGACTACTGCAGTTGCTGGCTAAATTTGAGCTTTCTTGAGGATTGCGCCACCCACCAATGACGGATTTTTGCAAGTGCATTTCTGCCACCTGAGGTGTTTTGTTGTTCCTGCGTGCTCTCTTCTGAAGTCTGCAGAGCCGACGCATTATATCCCGGCTTTGAGGAGTACTCTGGATAGGCACCCACGTCGATGCGTCCTCGTCATGACCAGCTGTGGGACCCTTAGAACTCGTGGTGATGAGTTGGGAAAGTGGCCAAGTAGGAACCTATATTTCCCATTTCTATTGATTTGCTGCTATATTTCCATGCCTTTAGTGATGAGTCCTACGGAGCTGCACTCACTACAGTAGTAGTGTGCCTGTGGAGCCACTACATTATTTGGATCTGTGGGAGTGGTTTTTCTCCAGACTCAAAAAGTGTGATATGGCTAGCTATTTAATGTTTTTTTTTTTTGTTTAGTGTTAAATTATTTTATCTAACTCTCTCTACTTGAGAGTGTGTTGTTTGTTTCCCATAGTGGAATGTTATTGTAATTACCCAATTGGGTGTTGAATCATTAATTGACTCTCTCTCTCTCTCTCGTTGATAGAGTTCGCTTTCCCATTAGGGAATTTTGTTATTATTGGTTAAGTGATAATTGTTATTTATTAGTTGGTTAAAATGTTCATTTAGTTATTTGTTAACCATTAATTTTTATTTGTTTAGTGTTAAGTTGTTATATTATTAGGTGGTCATAAGGTTGGATTTTCAGAAAATTTTTTAATAAATATTGTTAAGTTTTCCAAAGTGTTTTCGTTACCACTGGCATATTTTTCTAATGTTTTTTACGCTATCACTGTCCTTCCTATTCGTGCAATAAGAATTTGCACCACGACGCGAAAAAGGGTTTTGACATATTTGAAGATCGGGATAGGATAGGGAGCTCAGGGATTCGGTATTTTGGTCGGTGGATTGACGCTCGGGTGGACTTTTCAATATTTATTTCTTTTGTTTTAGCATTGCCTTTCTTCCGTGAATATTTTTTTATTACAAAATGGAGGGGTTAACTTTTTATCCTGCTGAGTTTTCCGGGTTATCTGATTGCCCGAAGTATTTGCCCTGATAAGAAAGAAACAGATACTCGAATGCGATAAGTAGTTGGGAGTTATGCAGAAGACGGCGGACACCAGATCAGCGATGTTGGTTTTAGTTAGGAATATATTAAAACAGGAGTTAGCTAGAGCTGAACATTCAGGAAGTGAAAGCGAAGTAATAGGTGATTGTGAGGAGAGTTCGAATGAGGGTTTTGAGAGAAGAAAGTAAGTATGAGGGCTGGTCTAACTCAGTTTGAGGACCCACCTGTAGTAGGTACCATTTACGAGGGACCAGCAAATTTTCCACAGGTTACAAGTAATGTGTCCTTTAATCCGTTTTTGGTTCCCCTTGATTCTGTACCTGTAAAATCTCAGGCCCCTATTAATGCTTTGGGTGATTCCAAGTAGGAGAAGGAATACAATCATATTTGTAGGCGCAGAGAGTTGAAAAAAATAGTTTGAAGAGAACGAGCGGGAAAGGCGTCATGAGTTGGAGATTGTGAAATTAAATATAGATATATCTAATTTGCAGGGGGCCAATTTGATAACTTCCCCTAAAAGGGACTACTAAGATAAGTTTAATATAGGTGCTGCACTAAAGTTGGTGCCGGTCTTTGACAAAAAGGATGTCCCTGAGTTCTTCAAGGCATTTGAGCGTGTGGGCTCCCGATTGTCTTTGCCCACAGAAATGTGGACTGTATTAATATAAAGTAGGTTGGTGGGCAAGGCAATAACAGTATATTGCCTTGGAGGAGTGAGTAGCTCTGGATTATCAGAGGAAAAAGCCTTAATTTTGAAATCGTAAGACTTGGTCCCTGAGGCCTACCGCCTCCGGTTTCGTAACTACACAAAACACCCTGCACAGTCTTTCGTTGTGTTTGCATGCATCAAGGAGGAACAGTTCGACGACTGGCTGAAAAGTTGTCAAATTGGCACTTTTGCTGCGTTACGTGAACTGTTGCTCCCTGGAGAATTTAAGAAGGCCTGTAGCAGGGAGTTGAGAGTTCACCTGGAGGAGGTAAAGAGTATGAAATTGATTAGTGCCGCTCAATTAGCAGATGAGTTTGTATTGACTCATCGATCAAGAAGCTGTATTTTTAGTTATAAAACTTTAAATAATGAAACATCTAGCTCCCCTAATAGTGGCAGGAGAGGGGAAACCTCCTCATCGGCTCCCCATATCCCCAAGAGTGATAATGTTGATTTTAAATAAATATCAGGTGATAGGGATGTCGGTAGAGCACAAGGAGGTCCTCTTCCCCCTAAAATTTTTGCTAATAGAGACTTCCCAGGTAACAGGTACAATGGGAATAGAAGCTCAGGTCATAAAGAAAGTAGTTATTGGTGCAACAAGCCCGGGCATTTCCAAAATCAGTGTAATGCTCGGAGGATGTACCTAGAGTGAAATAATCAAAGTCCTGTAGCCCTGGTTAGTTATTTGTCAGATGTTAGTAGCCGTAGTCCTGTAGACAGACCGCCAGTAGTTAGTAGTTCAGTAAAAAGTAGCAATCCTAATGTTTCTAATCTCCAATCTTGACTCAAGTACGACAAATATGTGTGACCATGAAAGCTGATTTTTGACTCTCATGTTGTTCAGGTGAAGTTTTTTTAGGGACACTGGTTCTGCCAGGTCATTACTCTTGAAGTGGGCTGTAGATGGTTTTGAGAAATATACTGGCAAGTTTGCATTATTGTGAGGTTTTCTGAATTCAGTTGTGTCCGATCCTATGTTTATTGTCCGCATGTCTTTTCCAGGATATGACCGCGTCACTGAGTTGACTGTGATGGATAGTCTACCTATTCTGGGTAATGATGGTATCCTGGGAAATTATATGCTGGATAGTGAGGGACAGGAGCTGTTCCCTATATTATCAGTAAATGCTAGTCCTGTGGCTGTTATGACTCGGTCTGCTAGTAAAAGTGGCTAATATACTTGACATAGATAATGATGATGACTTAATGTTAAGTAGTGTAAAGTTAGATGTTTCAAGGCCCGGGCCAGTAGAGAGTTGTAGTAATGAAGTAGTTAATATTAAATTTTATTGGGATAAAGCTGCTTTTATTAAAGCTCAAAAGGATGTATTTAATTTTGATTTGGGCGATGTTGAGGATCTGACTAAACATATAGGTTTAACTGTCCCACATCTGATAATTTTAATAAATCTGGTCGAGGGGAACAGATTGTGGTACCTTCTCAATTTAGATATTCTGTTTTGGAGTTAGCACATACTAATTTTTTTCTGGTCATTTGGGTGTGTTAAAAATCTTTTCATAGTCTGGCTAGGTATTTTTGGTGGATTGGAATTAAATTGAAGGTGAAGAAATTTATCAGAGCGTGTGAGACTTGTCAGGTTCTGGGTAAACCAAATCAGAGAATCCCTAAAGCCTCGTTGTATCTCATACCCACTATAGGTGATCCTTTTTTTTTTTTAGTTAGTAATTGATGTTATAGGTCCCTCACCCAAAACTAAAACAGGTTACGTTTATTTACTAACCATCATGGATAGAGCCTCTTCCTTTCCTGAGGCTATACATATGAGGCGTATTACTTCCAAAGTTGTTTTTGAAAAATTAATGGATTTCCTTTCCAGGTATGGCCTCCCTCTTGTAAGTCAGACCACCTGTGGGATCAATTTCGCGAGTAATGTATTTTATGGTAAGTGTGCTGAACTGGCCATTCAGCACGTTAGCAGCGTACCTTATCACCCGAAGCGTAAAGGAGTGGTGAAAAGGTACCAAGTCTGTTCTGAAGAAACATTGTTATGATCATGATAGTGACTGGGACAATGCCCTCCCTTTTGACCTCTGCTATCAGGAATCACTCTAACTCTTCCACTGGTGTAGCTTCTTTCGAGTTGTTCAAGTCCATCCGGTAGGAAGAAATAAATGTGAAAGGGTTTGTGGAAGACTTGAAGGGAAGAATGGTTTGGGCCTGGAAGATTGCCAGGGAAAATTTAGAATGGTCCTATTCAGTGATGATGAACAAATTTGACAAAATGGTAAAGGTGGGGCCCTTTGAACCTGGGGAATTGGTTTTTGTGCTGAGTATGGGCACAGATAATTTTCTCGATCCAAGATATAAGGGCCCTTGGAAAGTTTTGAGGAAGCTGTCAGAGGTTAAATTGAGGTTAAATTGAAGCTCCTGGTTCAAGCTGTAAATGTAAAATATTCCATGTTAATCGTTTGAGACCTTATATTGGTAACCAAGGTGGTCCATTAGCGATGGTGTCAGAGCCTGTGTCTGTGGTGTTGAATTTGCCAGGCGAGAACTCTGGCGAGTTAGGGTATCAGTTTCCTTTGATGCAGGATGCTTCAGTTAGGACAAATATTTTAATTCATAACGTTGATGTAGGTGATGCTTCCCCTGTGAACCTGAGTCCTTAACGGTTGAACCCCGTAAAGTGGCATTTGGTCAATAAAGAGATGGAGTATATGTTGAAATATAACCTTATTCAACCGTCAGTAAGTCCCTGGAGTTCTCCTATTGTATTAGTAAAGAAAGCAGATGGTATGTTTTGGATGTGTTTGGACTACCGCAAAGCGAACTCCATACGAAAAATTATTCTTTTCCTCTCCCTCGTATTGATGATTGTCTTGATCGGATTGGTTCTACCAAATTTATTTCTAAGTTGGATCTTTTAAAGGGTTATTGGCAGCTTCCTTTGTCTGACCAAGCTCGTGAAATATCAGTCTTTGTCACTCCGTTGGGCCTACATGAGTGTAAGGTTATGCCTTTTGGAATGAAAAATGCTGCATGTACTTTTAAAAGGCTCATGAACAGGGTAATTTGTGGTTCAAAAGGAGTGGGAATTTATATTGATGACTTGGTAGTATACAGTAATGACTGGGATACTTACATGCTTAGGTTACGTAAGGTTTTTGACTCCCTTAAGTCTGCTGGGTTAGTTGTAAATTTGGCTAAGTGGGAATTGGGTCAGGCCAATTATTGTTATCTGTGTCTTGAGGTTGGTTTAGGTCAGGTGGCTCCGAAACAAGGTAATCTCGAGGCCATTATAAATTCTAAAAGGCCCGGTAATGTTATAGAGGTAAGAAGAGTGCTAGGTATGAACTGTTATTACCGCATATTTATGCGTAATTTCTCTGAACATGCTCAGCCTTCTACTAGGTTATTAGAAAAAGGAAAAAAGTTTTGATGGTCATATCAGTGTAAAGAATCTTTTAATAAACTTAAATCCGTGTTAGTTAATAACCGTACTTCGATTTCCCTAGATTTTCAGAAGCCTTAAATTATAGCAGTAGAAGCTAGTGACGTTGCCATTGGAGGTGTCCTTTTTCAGAGAAAAGAGGATGATGTTCATCCTGTGTCTTACTATAGCAAAAACCTTCTAGCAGCTGAAAAACGTTACTCCACAATAAAAAAGGAACCTCTTTTTTTGGTACGAGCTCCTAATTATTTAATGCTGTATGTGACAGATTTTTCTTTCCAGATTTAGATATGTATGGATCACAATCCACTGGTTTTGATCGAGCGGATGAAGTGAGGAAACCAGATGATTTTGCACAGGGCTCTTTTTCTGCAGGAGTTCAATTTGATTCTAAATCATTATTACGGGACTGAAAACAAAAATCCTGATATACTTTCTAGAATTTAGTGTATTAGTTTGATCCTTCTCATACGCTGCCTTGCTCGTTTCTCCATTTAAGGTTGTATGAAAAAAAAAATGTTAGGATGTAGTTCTGTTTAAAACATAGCTTTGTAGATAAAGTTTAAGAGTTTTTTCTTCGAGTGGTATACACTCTAGTGTTTTCTAAAGGTTCCCCTGAATTAAATAAGGGTTTGGTCCGATATACTATGATTTTCAGTTGCATATTATATATACGACTTTTCGGACTATGATGCCAGTGTATTGTAGGTTAAGTTGTATGTCTGTTGGCTTACTGGTAATTTTATATAGGTTTGGTTATGTTTATTTCTAGAAAGTTGGAAAGTTTAGACTAAGTTCGGTAATAATAGATCTTTATAATAATGGTAAGCAATATAAAGCTCTTGGTTGGTATTTTTTTTAAGAGTACTTTCTGTTTGGTGTTACGTTTATCAATATTGGTTCTTACTTTACAGGTACCTTTCCCATTTTATATATAAAAAAATTAATTTTTGTTTAAATTTTCTTTTTCTTCGGGGAAGAAGGTATTATGGATTGACACATTTTTTTTATTTTTATCATCCTCGTTTCTACATTTATTTGTTTTATGTGGATAATCTATTTTATAAGACAATATTTGTAAATTTAAAGATTTTTCTGTTGAATTGCTGGTTTAACCTCTTCCTCTTTCATGTTAATTTATAAGTGTCAAGTTTAACGCTTTGCTTTCTTTTCTGTGTTTTCCGAGTCCTTGGATGGCAACAGACACCGGTGTTTACCAGTGAGGAACTCGTTCACTAAAATAGACAGTCGAGATCTAAGGCTTCCCGGACCTACTGCAGCTGCTGGCTAAATTGAGCCTTCTTGAGGATTGCGCCACCAACCAATGACGGCTTTTTGCAAGTGCATTTCTGCCACCTGCGGTGTTTTGCTGTTCCTGTGTGCTCTCTTCTGAAGTCAGCAGAGCCGACGCATTAAATTCCGGCTTTGAGGAGGACTCTTGATAGGCACCCCCGTCTATGCGTCCTTGTCATGACCAGTTGTGGGAGCGTTAGAGCTCGTAGTGATACGTATGGAGATAGTGGCCAGGTAGGAACTTTTATTTCTAATTTTTTATTGATTTTGGGGCTATATTTCTCTGCCTTTGGTGAGGAGTCCTACAGAGCTGTACTCCCTACAATAGTAGTGTGCCTGAGGAGTTGTTACCTTATTTGGAGCTGTGGAAGTTGTTTTTCCAGACTCAAAGAGTGTGATGTTGCTAGGTATTTAGTGTTTAATTATTTTACTTAACTCTCCCTAGGTGGGAGTGTGTTGCTTCCCGTAGGGAATGTTATGTTAATTACCTATTTGGGTGTTTAATCATTAATTGACTCTCTCTTGTTGAGAGTGTGTGGTTTCCCATTGTGGGAATTTTGTTATTATTGGTTGAGTGTTAATTGTTAATATTAGTTGGTAAAAATTTCCATTTAGTTATTTGTTAACCATTGATTATTATTTGTTTATTGTTAATTTGTTAAATTGTTAGGTAGTCACAAGGTTGGCTTTTCAGAAATAATTTTGTTAATCAATATTGTTAAGTTTTCCCAAGTGTTTTCGTTACCACCTAAAGACATCTTCATGGTATGGCACCTTCAAGAGGTTGCTCCCTTTTGGAATTTTAGAAAATAGCCGTACTTCTAAGAAACCGACTCAGTCAATTGTCATGGCTTTTGTACTGCAGACGTAGAATATTCATAGGAGTTCCTATTTTGAGGTTACTGGATGATTTCATTGAGATTAGAAACTGCTGATCAATCAAATTAGATTTTTGTGCATATTCATCTTTCTATTAAAGTATGAAGTGTCTTCAGTGTGATTCAGGCGTGTGTGTTTGTATGTGTAATAAAGAGAAAAACAGACAAAGTCTTTGTTATAACATAAGATTATTGATAAAACCTCGGTTAGACAGAGATTGTTTTGTTTTAATTAATTTATTGCGTCTATTGACGTCAGACATACGAGTACATTGTAACACAGCAATATTGTTTACATCTACATTGTAATTAAACAGCAAACGCGAGACTCTATTTCGAAGGTTTCCCTTGATTCCAAATTAGGTAAGCTTGTCTAGAATATTGTCTATATTTGCAATGTCAAATGCACTTTTCAAATCAATGAAGGCTACAACATTTGTTGGGGAGAGGTGACTGTATAGCTCCATGAAACAATGATATGTTCCTCGTTGGGGTAGGAAGCTCTATATTCTAGATGAAAGCTTATCTTGCAGGCAGAACAAAAGGCGTGACAGGAGAATGCGTTCAAATACTTTGTAGAAACAGGAGGTGAGGGAGAAAGGACGAAATTCGTCAGTGCCGGGCTTCAGAACGGGTACAATTGTATTATGAGTCCAAGCTAGGGGCACATATCCCAGGCACAGGCAGAGGTTGTAGAACCAGAGGAGAGGGTTGCCAGGAAATTTTATGAGTGTGCAAAGGACTGCATAGGTGATGCCATCATCACCGGGAGCTGACCTCTTACTCCTTGCAATGGCACGTCGTAGCTCTTCCTTAGTTATGGGTACATCATCCTCTTCATCACTGCTCAGTAAGGCGGAACTGAGACGTAAGACACAATGGTTTTCTTGTGAGGAGAGAGAGTCTTGTATATGAGCTAGAAGGTTGATGGTTCGTGACTGTGCTGACCAATCATTAATGAGGTCTTCTGCATACTGAGCAGGACTGTGGTAGAGGACACGTGGGGGTTTCTTCTTCACAATCCTGTTGATGTGTTGCCACATGGAACTGATGCTTGTTTGATGGTTGATGCTGTCTGTTAATTTGTGCCATGAATGTGTTTGTACACATTGTTTTAGAGCAAATAGATCATCTTTTGATAGTTGATACTGGTGCAGAGTCTCAGGACTTGGTTGCCTCATAAAGGCAAGGACATCACCCATCACCTTCTTTTCTGCCTGAGAAATTCGATTATCCAGTGTCATGGTACCAACACGATGTCTGATATGTGGCTTTCTGATTTATCGTGTGTGGAAAGCATGTGTGGTACTAACAAGTAAGGAGTGAAGTTTCTCAGGACAGTAGAGGTCAAATGTAGGGAGAAGGTTAGTCATGTTTGAAATATACGTAGGCTGATACTTAGGCGGAATTGGGATGCAAGTACGATAGTGCACTGGAATGGGTGTAGCAGGAAAGGAATAATGGATACGTAGACCAATGTGATCAGAGAAGAGCGTAGGAACAATTTCACATTTGACTCGGGAATGTACGATTCCAGAGGTCAAGACGTGATCCAAAGTACCACTTCATGCATGCGTAGATCCACCAGTGTCCCAGCGAGTCAGTTGGTTTCGACCAATGTATCCTACAGGTAGGTTCCCGTTGCGGTTCACAGTGCCAGCAAGATCTTCCAAATCTGGATGACGGGCATTAAAATCCCCCATGTAAACCTTACCATGGAGGTTTGTGGCTGGAAGATTGTCTGTATTTATCCTACCTGGTGCTGCATATACATTGCACAGTCGTATGGTGCCTCCGCCAACAATAATCTCAAATAGTTGAAATGTTATATCTTCATCCTTAGAGGTTGGGAAAAGTCTATGCTGGATTGAAGTACGTATATAGGTGATGAGGCCATGTCTTACTAAATGGACATAGGACACATAGCCGGTGAGCAAGGGAGCTTCTGCCCTTTGCTGAGCATTACCAACGAGATCTTCATGAATTAGAATAACATATGGGTGGTGACTATGTAGAATTCACTTAAGTGCAGAAAGTTTTGCCAATTTGAAATAGCACAGGCATTCCATGTGATAATATTAAGCTTCACTTGATTATCGAACAAGTTCTTTGGAAGAACGGCGACTAGGTGAAGAGGCAGTGATGACACGGGTAAGCATTGGTGGTGTATCACGTGGCAAAGGTCCTGTATGGGGATTAGTATCACTGTAAAGACGTGTAGTAAGTGAGTTAAGTTTCTCAGTGAGTGTAGTAACTGATGTGATAACAACATGCTAAGCTTCAACGAGAGATTGTAGTGTGGTATCATCAGTGGCAAATTTAGGTGTTATATGGTCAAAGGAGGCTACGAGACTGTCCATGCGAGTGTCCATGTTCTCTAAATGAGATTCAATGGCTTCAAAACGTGATGTAAGGCAATCACACAGAGAATTGAGGACATCTACAGCATTATGAAGTGTAGACACTTGTGAGAAGGCAGTAATGGTGGGTTTCATTGATGGCATAGGAAGCTTTTGTGCAATATGCTGGTTCGATGCAGTGGGTGATCGTCTGGTACAGCCATGCCACACATTGACTCAGGGCTCATTACTTCTCGGGCATTTCCAATACGAGGTGTCTGGTGCAGGTAGAGGTAATAAGCGTAATCATGCCAAGGCAGTATTTACCACTTTGGGTGGTAAAGGGGGGCGATGAGTGCAGGGCCTACTGTCATGCTCAGCAGCAGAATATACATACTTTTCAGGGGCAGCACAGTATCGTGAGATGTGACCGATACCCCAGCATTTGAAGCACCACGGCTATTCGTCTGGCATTCTGGGTAGCTCACATGTGGGTAAAAAAGAGAGGAAAGAGAAGCTAGCAAAATGCGGGGGTGAATCTGGGTGGCTGCAAGTAATAACGATACGATTGAGGGACTCCCCATCCTGTGGGACACGACGTACAGTGTGTACTTTCGTCAGTTCCTTAGCTAATGAAAGGTCTATATCCACAAGATTTCAAGTGATGAGATATGTTGGGAACTTACGGGGTCTGTTTACAGCATCCTGAATATCTAATACAAGTGATAGAGCCTCCCTATCCGTGACCCTATTTATGATATCCAGAAGATGCCTCGAAATTTATGCAAATCGAGAAGTGACCACAGACATTTTAACTTCACCCAATTCCCGATCGAGGCTGAACATCTTGGGAACCTCCGATAGCAAGCGAAGCTTTACATTAACCTCGGGATTCTCTATAAATAGGAGCTTATGTATTCAGCACGTGGAGCAAAGGCACGTAGAACAGTTTTTGTAGCCAGGGTAGGTACACTCTGAATAGCAGGTCGAGGCAGGGAACTATTTAGAACTTCATTTTGAGAGGAGGAAGCATCACACTTTGTAGTTTTAGCAGCAGGGGATCCCCATCCGTGACCCTATTTATGATATCCAGACGATGCCTCGAAATGTATACAAATCGAGAAGTGACCAAAGACATTTTAACTTCACCCAATTCCCGATCGAGGCTGAACATCTTGGTAACCTCCGATAGCCAGCGAAACTTTACATTAACCTCGGGATTCTCTATAAATAGGAGCTTATGTATTCAGCACGTGGAGAAAAGGCACGTAGAACAGTTTTTGTAGCCAGGGTAGGTACACTCTGAATAGCAGGTCGAGGCAGGGAACTATTTAGAACTTCATTTTGAGAGGAGGAAGCATCACACTTTGTAGTTTTAGCAGCAGGGGATCCCCATCCGTGACCCTATTTATGATATCCAGACGATGCCTCGAAATGTATACAAATCGAGAAGTGACCAAAGACATTTTAACTTCACCCAATTCCCGATCGAGGCTGAACATCTTGGTAACCTCCGATAGCCAGCGAAACTTTACATTAACCTCGGGATTCTCTATAGATAGGAGCTTATGTATTCAGCACGTGGAGAAAAGGCACGTAGAACAGTTTTTGTAGCCAGGGTAGGTACACTCTGAATAGCAGGTCGAGGCAGGGAACTATTTAGAACTTCATTTTGAGAGGAGGAAGCATCACACTTTGTAGTTTTAGCAGCAGGGGATGATGGGTCATTACTGCTATCTGAATCATGCTGCATACATCGTTAATTGGAGTGATCAACTTATGAGATTTAGTAGAGACAAGTCGTGGCCAATGTTCCTGTGTAAGCAGATGCTCTTCAACATTATCATCACCTAAAGCAAGGTCCTCCTCAGCATCACTGAGAGGACCAGGTCCAGAAAATTCCTTAGTCATTATCTATAGGTGTTTTAACAATGGCCGTATCTGATTTCGTTTCTCTGGTACAGTAACGTTGCCATGACGGCGATAACCACGTCACAAACACTGCACTGCAGATGCGCGGTTTAGGAGAAATTTGAACGTCGTGTCATGGCCGAGTGATTGAGATTTTTAATCCTAAATAAAGTCTAAGTTGAAAAACTTGTAAACACACTAATATCACAGCACTGATCACTAAGCACTACCGCAGCTTTCATTCAATTCTAGGTAAAGTAGAACTTCGTATCTCCTAAATAATTGAGAAAGTTTTCTGAGAACACAAATGCACTTGTTGATAGACAAAGTCCAAGATGAGGCTCCGAGAGAGAGAGAGAGAGAGAGAGAGAGAGAGAGAGAGAGAGAGAGAGAGAGACCTTCGATTTTGCTGAATAATAAATATTCAGTTAGAGATGATGATTTCAATCCATATGAATATAAATGGAAATATAAATTGAATGACAATAAATACCATTCAACTCACTAGATTCCTCCTAAAGCAAATCTTTTGTTTCTTTTCTATTTAAAAAAAGTCAAGAGAAATGTGAAGGCAAATACCATGAAAAAAATCCTCTATTGATTTCTCCATTTCCTTTTATATTTTTTTATTAACAGGTATGAAATCGGAATCAGAATAATAGTTTTTCCACCAAGAGATTTCTCTTTTCATTGCATTATCATTCGAGGGATAAAAAAAGGCTTTTTCTTCCTTCAACCCAAAAAAGAGAATAATTCTGGAGAAAAAAAAGAAGACTTAGAAAAGGGCAACTAACAGTGGAACTTTGCAGAGATGAAAATGAAAAATAACACCAGAAAAGCCGATTCTGGTGTTTTTCATTTACTAGTTCATCATGTGTGAGAGAGAGAGAGAGAGAGAGAGAGAGAGAGAGAGAGAGAGAGAGAGAGAGAGAGAGAGAGAGAGAGAGAGAGAGAGAGAGAGAGTTACAATGATTTCGGATGTCTCAAAGAGGTTTCATTACATCCGTGGAAACTCCATTTTCTCTTTGAAAGAGCGATTTAGTTTTATCATTGAGAGAGTTAATATGATCTTGTCTAACTAATTCATGAACTCATTTGTCGTTTTAATGTTTACTACATCCACTGGAAGTTTATTCCAATTATTTGCTATTTTGTATGTAAAGAAATTGCTACATAGAGTAGGTTGTATCTTTTCAATTCTTGTTCGCATCCTTTACCTCTGGACTGATTCGTGTTAAGCGTGAAAAGATGGTTGTAATATATATTTGTTATTCTTTTGAGAATTTTGAATGCCTATATCAACTGCTCCCTTAGTCGTCGAGTTTATAGATCGAATAAGTTCGCACGTTCCCAGGTGGCCGTAGCATTTACTGCTTCCAGTCTATCGATATCCTTCTGAATACTTGGAGCCCGGATTTGGATAGTTTTGGACTCGAAAAGCACAACAGCCAATTCGTTGCTTTATTTGGCAAATGTTCCCCAAAGGTTAAGAATTTTAAGAATTACTCACTCGCTAATTAGTCAGGAAGGAAGGAAATGTATTGTGACAGAAAATTAATTAATTTCGGAACTGAGCCTAAAAGGGGAAAGTCATTTCAAATGAATTATATAAATTATTATGTTTTTCCTTGACTTTATAAAACCTTTTATATTCATGTCTCGTGTTCAGAATTCAGTTATTTATTTGTCAGTCTGTGTGTGAGGATAGCATTACGTCAAAACTACTTTACAGATTTTGACGAAATTTTTACCACAGATAGATTATTATAGGTCATGATGACCTCATTCAATTTTGGAAATGATCCAGATGTGGATTTTAATTTTTTTATATTTTATGGATATCGTCAATCTGAATTGACGGATTTTAACGAAATTTCCATCAATGATAGATAGTAAGCCACTAAGTTTTTGTATATTTTCCATTTTAAATACATTTTTTATCATTTTCTTTGTATGGGATTTCATTTAGGTCTGGGTGCACAACTTTTTTTAAGTAAGCATATCTCTTATATCTTTCGTACAGGATTTTGCATTTAGAAAAGGATCTTCTTAGTATATATCTTATCCTTTAGACAAAACCTTTCCTGAACATGTCATCAAAAACTGATACATCTATTTACTATGAAGTCTTAATTGTCCAATAACACCCAGTTCTTTTTATCCAAGAATCTAATCAGCTCTTACTAGCAGCTACCGCAAAACTTGATGCCTTTGCAAAAGAAAAACAAATTCTCTGTATGAAATCTTCCCTTCACAATTACTCACTTTTTCCTCAAACAATGTCCATCTCGTAACAGACTAATTGTGCATTTATTATCTAATAGATCCTGCAAATAAAGATTTTTCAAATAAATAGAGCAAATGAATCTATCACTGATCCTTTATTTTAATTGTTTGGTCCCAAAACTTTATCATAAAACCTTTCCATATTCTAAAATTCCTCTTTTAGCCCTCATTGTTCTTTTTTTTTATAGCATGTCCTTTTTAACAACTTTTCTCTTTCATCCCTTTCTTTTCAAAAGACTTTTCATATCAGTCTATTCCTTTTAATTTTTTTACTTTTCTAAACTCAGATTTTTTATTTCTAAAAGAGTATTTCAGGTTCTCAAAAATAAATTTATTTCAAACTCCTTTTTAAATCCTTCATCACATCTTTTCAATCGAATAAGCTTTATATATATATATATATATATATATATATATATATATATATATATATATATATATATATATATATATATATATATATATATATATATATATATATGTGTGTGTATATATGTATATATATATATATATATATATATATATATATATATATATATATATATATATATATATATATATATATATATATATATATATATATATATATATATATATTATATATATATATATATATATATATATATATATATATATATATATATATATATATATATATATATATATATATATATATATATTTAAACTCATCTTATTGTTCTTTTCTGATTAATATGCTTCCTGTCTAAGATCATTTCGTTATCAATTTTTTCGATTGCGGCATTTTTATTCGTAAATTTCTATCCATTACCATTTCCAACCCATCTTTCTTATTATCTTTGAAATTTTTTATTAACCTTTTTTTCTTTAAATCTCCTACCTTTTAAGAGCTTTTTTTTTATATATTTTTTTAAACGCTTTTCCAAAATTCTTTCTTCCATGACAAATTATCCTTAAGACTTTTCGCTTTTGAATTCCCTTTTCCCAAAGACTTTTCTATTTTAAAGCTCTCAAGACATCTTTTTCCTTATGACCTTTCTTTTTTGAAACCCCTTTTTATTCAAAGATTCATTCTTTTAAACATCATTTTATTAAAGACATCCTTTTGACCATCTTTCACTAAAATACCATTTACAATTAAACTGCGTGTCCGAAAAACCTTCTACTTGAAATATATTTTTTTGTAAGACCATTTAAATCCCCTCTCTCAAAGATCAAATTTAAAATTCTTACTTCTAGCAGAAAACCCTTTGTTTTTAATACAGTCTCTCTGATACCTTTTCCTTGAAATATCTTTTCATTCTTTGATCTTTCAAAACACCATTTATCAGAAACCAATTCTCAATGACCATCTTACTCTCAAATATCCTGTTATTAAGATAATTGTTCTCCTGTAAAACTTTTTAAACCATCTACCTGAGAAAGATTCATTATTTCTAATCTTCCTTCTGTTAAAGATCTTCAACTTAAAATTTTGATTCAGCACTAAGACCCTTTAAACAACTATTCTCTTCATGGTCTTTATTTTACCCTTATTGCCTTTAAAGACTCTCTCCTTCCTATAGGAGATCATTTAAACTATATTTTTTCCTTAGATCAATTATTTCTGACCTTTTCTCATTTTTATCTTTTTCGTTTTTTTTTTCTTTTAGCTAATAACCTTACCATCTAAACCAAATATTGCTCAAAAACCTACTCTTCCTAATTATATTTCTCCAAAAGACCCTTATCTTTAAATCTTTTATAGTCTCTAATACAATCTAAACTATATTTTTCTTAAAGACCATCCATATTCAAATTCTGTTACATATCTAAGGCAGTTTGAACAATCTTTTTCACATAGACCGCCACACCTTTTTTTTTTTTTAATTTCAGTTCACCTTTTCCAGTCTTGTGCAAGGGACAGTCTCCCGTAGAAACGGTTATGGGCTGAAAACTGACACACAATTCACCCTCGTATGAGACAATTTACTTTACTCTCTGTGAGGCATTGTTAGAGCTGTTTACCTCCTGTGAGGTAATGCAATTGCCTTTCCTCGAAAGGCAGCGAAGCGTGGTAGATTAAACTTGATGGAAATTGGATTTACGTGTTGCCTATCTTAGAGCAGACACAGTTGCCTATTACTTTCAAATCAAAGCAATACTACCGATTAAGAAAATGTGGAGATGCATTCTCTCTCTCTCTCTCTCTCTCTCTCTCTCTCTCTCTCTCTCTCTCTCTCTCTCTCTCTCTCTCTCTCTCTCTCTCTCTCTCTCTCTCTCTCTCTCTCTCTCTTCCTGTTTGGGTTTTAGCAAAATCGTTCACAAAGTTGTGTTTTTAATGAAAATTGGCAGATAATTGAAATTTTCATCGAGACCTCTGGAAATGATTATCTCTTATGCAAATCAACTCTGAATTAAGGGTTGTTTGCCATTGGGAATATATGAGTAGGAGATAGAAAAAGAGCAACATGGATACGAGTGTGGCAGAAATGTCTGGTGGGCCGTCAAAACTTGTGGATTAACTTTCGTCTTAACAAATCGAGAAGACACATTCTTTCTCTGATCAAGGGGTCTGGACAGTATATAAGTCCCACACAACTTAAGTGTTTTTGTTTTTCGTCTATGAACCCCGAGTTAGTTGGATATCGATACCTGAGGGAGGGTTTTGCATTTAGATGACGTTGCCTAGTAGTATCCAAGAGTCAGTCGATATTGGAAAATGTAGTGAACACTGGGTAGATTTTGCCAAGATAGGAGTGGATTTGAGATTTACGTACGTGATGAAAGAAATAAAGGGTGTGGAAATGCAGGTGTTAAAGGTTAATATTTTTACAAATGAAGACAGTAATGTGATGGGCAGAGGTCAGGCCAATAGAATTTAAAAAGGATAATCTGGGTCAAAGATTTTACCTCTTAGCTGGATTAGTTTCGCATCTGGAAGAGGATAGATTTTTTATTAAGTGTCAGAGGGAAGGATAGAAATGCTTAACACTGGACATCTGGTTTTGGAGGAACACTTGTCAAAAGTTTAAACATATATCAGCTGAACGATTTATTGCGAATTCTCTATGGGCAGAGCACCTGGGCAGGCTAAGAAAAAATTATACTAAGGTTGAGACAGACAAACTTAATCTAAGTAACACAGAGGGTCCGGGATACTCTGATAATTACCAATACGGCAAAAGAAAAGAAATCCTTGACTAGACAGTGAGAGAAAGATTAAAAGTTGTTGTTTCAGCAGATTGCAGGAAGGCAGAAGCTGACATACGTCAAAAATATACGGTGGATATAAATTTAGGTTAGTCATAAAAAGTATAAATATTTAAACCTTTGTTAAGGCTAAGGTTTGAATAAAATGCTTAAATTGCTTATATTAAAAACATTCAGTTAGTTTTTAGCAAATAACACTTCATTTACTCGATGCACAAACGACCGAAGAAACAAAACCAATTATCATAATTTATCTTCTAAGTATCCTTTTTTTTCTAGAGAGAGAGAGAGAGAGAGAGAGAGAGAGAGAGAGAGAGAGAGAGAGAGAGAGAGAGAGAGAGAGAGAGAGAGAGAGATAATAATGAGAGAATCAGAGCAAACGTTTTCCCTGATACCCGCAACATTTAAAACACTGTCACCTTTCAAAGTAGAGCAAACGTTTTTTCTTCTCCTTCTTTGCTTCAAGAGAGAAATAACGTCGAATTCTAAAAGGAGCGAGATGAAGAAGCTGTTTACCCAAGACCCTTTTCCTTCTCTCTCCTTCTGTTCTCGACCGGTCCACTAATTGCTTTATCCGGATGAGATGCTCTTTTGCGTTGAGATGCCGTATCCGCTTCAATTCGAGCAGTTACACAGGGAACTTAAAGAAGCAAACTTTCATTGGAAATTATCATTAAATTTTATTTTATTATTATGTCTCCTTTAACATATGATCATTCCGTCTTTGAACTATGTAGATGTAATTGATTTAGAGGGTATTGCGTTATCATCAATATAAATTAGATTATACAAATTAATTATTCATTTTATATCTTAAGTTTAGTTAGTTTTCATTTATATTCGATTACTCTAATTTTAAAAGTACTATGAGCCATATTTGTTAATTGGTTATTGATTAGTTCCTTTCTTAATAATATATTAATCTTGAGAATATTCCAAGTTCTCTTCATCTTTTAATCAATCTCTAAATATTATTTAATATTATATAATAAATAGAATTGCTGAAGATCTGTAATTTGCTAACCAAATTGCAGATATCATTCCGATGAAGTCTTTGAAAGAAATTATCACCGTTATAAGATATCACTTGGAAAAAATACTACTTATAAAATATAGAGATCTCATTGACTGATTGATTGCTTTTTTTATAAAATATAAGTAACGCCATAACAGATTCTAACTCAAAAATTTTTCAATAACACTACAGTTTTAGTTAACAGCAGATTCTTTTTTTCTATTTAACTCATTTTGATGTCTTCTCGAGATGACTGATACGAAAAACATACTCGAATGCACTAGTAATTAAAGATTAAGGATATATTTGATGTTGAATATTGTTATTCTAAGGACATCTTTAATCTGCTACTTTTGTGTTGCTCACATTGTGATAGGTTTTTTTTATCAATGCATTGTGGGTAAGAGTAGTTGACGGTCTTATTTTTCTGTTCGTTCTGAATTGGGGGGAAAAGACCTGATTAGTTCTTTTGTTTCAATGATCTCCAATCAACTACGATTTTGAAATACAGGCATCAGTCTAAGAATCTCCCTTAGTTTTATGATATGGCCCTTGTATTCCAGACGTGTGATATTTGCGAGTATTCGTATTTTGAAATTATCGGATTATTTCTGGAGATTATAGTGGAGCCCCCTATCAAGCAAATAGGTTTCTTAGTGCATATTCAGCTCTTACTAAAAGTGTAAAGTATCTTAAGTCTTACTCTGCCTAAGACGGTATAATTACGTTTTTAGAGATTATGGAGGAACTTCCCTTCATGGTTCTCATACTTTCTTCTTTGGAAATTAATTTTCTTTGCAAATTACTGATTGCAAAAGGGAAGTCTGAAGCTTCAACATCTATTTATGGGAAGGTAGGAGGCTGACCAAAATATATACCTTTTCCCTCTGGAAGTTTTCCGTCGTCATGAGTGAAGTTGAGTGAGAGAGGGGGTTTTCAAGAGGTCCAAGGATCCCTCCCATGTAAGTTAGGAAGGCGAATCTGCCCCTTGGCTAGGTTAGATAGGTGTATTCGTATTAAGCAGCTCCCATAATTCTACTCGTTTAGTGTATTGCCCCACCAAATAATGCCAATTTCACACCGTTGAACCCCTTTATTGTTGTTCTTTAGATTATCTTATATATTTTAGACTACAAAACTTGCGACAAAAATCAACCCACAAAGAATTAAGTCTTTTTTTTTATTCTTTTGTTTCCATTCTATCTTTCTGTGCGAAGCTGAAAAAAAATGTATGAAACCGCTCTTGTATCTGAACACCTGAATCTAAAATGCTGTCTGCAATGTTACGCTTGGTTGATTGTGTATTTTTTTTCTTAATTTACTTTTATCATTAATATTCATAGAAATTGAAAATTTTACATAGTTACGTTATATAGTTTCTAAAATTTATTTTTTTGTGTTCTCTCATCACACGTTAATGTTTTATGTAGGAACATTTTCATTTTGAAAATCTATTTGATGGAATTTTTAAAACTCACATAGTCACTCTGTCATTTTCATTCATAGCAGACACTCTTTCATTAATTGTTGAACTTATAAAAAGTAAAGCTGCTTATGTAATTTATATTTGTCTCTCCGTATTTTTTCCCTTTACAATTTATGACCAAACTGTGTTATTAAACTCTATAGGTGGTCATCTTTCCATATACATCAATGCTTAGAAAATTAATTTCTAGCTACCCTTGATATGACTGCTCAAACTTACTGTTTTTATATCTATTATTATCATTACTAGCTAAGCTACAGCCCTAGTTTGCAAGGCACTATGTTATAAGCGCAAGGGATCCAAAAGGGATAATTTTTCAGTGAGGAAAAGTGATACCCAAGACTAGAGATCAATGGTTTCATCTTGGACCATCTTTCTCCTAGAGGAGCCGATTATCATAGGAAAAGAGTCTTTTCTAACTTTACTAAGTGGAAAGTAGCTACTGAACAATTACGGTCCAGTAGTTAAGCCATTGAGAGAAAAAGAATTTTTCTGTTATTTAAGTGTTGCCAGGTGTATGCAAAAGAGAATAATATTTAAAGAATAGGCAGGATATTTGATGGATGTGTAGGCAAAGTAAAAGGGAGCAGTAACCAGAGACGGATCCAATGTAGTACTATCAGGCAGCAAACCGAACATGTGTTAAATTCAGAGTTTAGAAGAAATAGATAATACAGTTTTTCAAGTAAATAAGTTTATTTGATACATCTAAGATATATCATGAATATGACAAAGGATTCAACAGTCCATTTCCAATTAGAGAATTGAATCTTATATGTGACAAAGCTTAATCATGTGGAGAATGGAGGACCATTTGTTGGTGAGTCATTCATTCTTCTTTAATCCATATATTCTTTCTATTATTGATGCATTTTTTGGTTATTTTCTCTTTACTTACTGTTACCCCTTGTAATCTTTAGGTAAAAAGGCGTTAATGGGAAAATTTATCTTTATAGAGTAAAATTTTTTTCATCATTAGGCTATTATACCATTTATTTTTTACATCTTCACTAACTGTGTGTTTATTTTATCTTTTATTTTTTTCATATCAATTATAACACCTCATCTCCCCACAACTCTTGTATAGTTAATAGCATCAGATAATTAGAATAT
This sequence comes from Palaemon carinicauda, assembly GCF_036898095.1. Lineage (NCBI taxonomy): Eukaryota > Metazoa > Arthropoda > Malacostraca > Decapoda > Palaemonidae > Palaemon > Palaemon carinicauda. Next base: position 61,923,534 of record NC_090738.1, read on the forward strand.
TCTGAAATAGAACGTTTTAACAAGTTGTAACAGGTGGGCGCTTACCTTTGTCCTGCGGAGAAATAACAACTCCTTATTGTACCTCTTTAAACAGAGCTTTTTATTATTTCGAAGTAAAAGAATAAGTAGAATGAAATAAATTTTGTATATTATTCCGTAAATTACTTCTCATAGGTATGGTGATTTTTGAAAGACGGCTTTATTTTGATCATATTCGTTTGCATTAACGAAAAATGCTGAGTTAGCGTGGGTTTTTTCGTGAACTCTGACCCTAGTGATACCAAGTCTTCCCACAACCACAGCATTTTGCGTAGTACGCCCTGCGGCTGGGAACGAAGGTCTTGTATCTTAATCTTCATTTATAGGTATCAAGGTAGGTCATGAATGGCAGAGTCAAGAGACTGGGACATAACCCTATCAAGCAGGACAATGCCTTAGAGACTGACAATTTATACATAAAATCAGAATCCAAGCTATATCTCCACAGAAACTAGGACTAAGAAGGGCCAGGCAATTATGTTCATGACTCAGCAAATAGATCTCTAGGCTCACCTATAGGCTCATGCTTAGCTCACAAGGATGGCAAGGATGCAGCAGTCAATTGAACTAACTAGTTTGAGCGGGACTCAAGCCTCAGTCTGGTGTTAACCATTCAGGGACGTCACTGCATCGGCCACCACAAGCCTTTTGCATCACATCGTGCTCTTCTCTGGAAGTTTTGCTATGCTGGCACCGAAAGAAAGGACAAAATGCTGCCAATGATCGAAGGTCAAGGATAGTTGCTCTTGCTCTTGCTAAAAAGAAAATGTTCTAATTAGAAGCTCTTCCCATTATTCTCTTATGCACGAAAGCACACACACGCACCCAGACACAAACATACATACACACACACACACACACATATATATATATATATATATATATGTATATATATATACATATATATATATATATATAGATATATATATATATACATATATACACATATATATATATATATATATAATTATACATATATATATATATATATATATGTATGTATAATTTTATATATATATATATATGTATAATTTTATATATATATATATATATATAAATATAAATATATATATATATATATATATATATGCATAAGTGAGACACTGCAGTATGATTGTGATGCTAGATTGGCTAACACGAGTTCGTAAAGCATGAGTGGATTATGAAAAATTATCAGAAAGATTAGGAAGAGGATTCATTCTCCCGTCTCTCAATAAAACAATTAAAATAATGTATTGGATATTTTTTCCTCGAATTTTCAGTGTTACTAAGAAAATATTTCTGATAGTATTCAAATTTGTTTCACTTTAACCATTCTTACGATGAGAGAGAGAGAGAGAGAGAGAGAGAGAGAGAGAGAGAGAGAGAGAGGTAAAAACATAGCTTGTTTCCCATTTCGTTAATATAAGTAAACAAATCAACTTAGTATGTGGTTATAAACAACCGTATCGAAGTAGACAACTCCTTTATTGAATTTGCATAAATTGTAACAGACAGCTCAACTTTTTGCGTTTATATGATTCGAATACTCTATCTCAAGGAGTGTTCAATACACGACATTACTCTGAGGAAGAAAAGGCAGATTGTATCACCCCAAGGAGGATAGAACTTCCCCATTATCCAGGAAGTAAGCGTTTACTAAGATAACTCCTTTTATATGTCAAAGAAAAGGGGATTTGCAGAATAATATCGATATGTAAGGTTTTTTTTAGCACAGAGGGAATGGAAAACCAGAAGTTTAAAGGAAAGGATATCCAAGAAAACCTAATTTTAAAGGCTGGTCTTAGAAGAGCGGCTAAACAAGTCTTTGAGAGAACTTAAAAGATAATAGTATTGAGAGGAATGTTTAAGTAGAAAACGTTATGCAGCAAAAGTAAGATATTTTTTTTTTTTTAGATAAAATAGGTTTGGAAATGTATTATTGTAAAATAGTATTAGTTTTGGTTATGTGTGTGTGTATGTGTGTGTGTGTTTTGAAATATTGTTTTATATTTATTCAACGGCATAAAATATCTTCATACTCACATTCTCCCAATGTTGGAAGGAATGAGAAAATAACACACCACTACCTATTCATCATTCTAATGGTGTAGTTGATCAGTAAATAATATTCAAATTTTTCAGAAAAACTCGCTTTCATACTGGTAGTATTAGGAAACGGCTCAAAAAGAGAGGATCTTTGACAAAACGAAGTCTAGAATAGAAAGATCTTAGGAGGGAATAGTTTTAAAAAAAAAGGTGTGAGAGAGACTGAGATCAAAATGGAGAATAGTTTTGAGAATTTGAAAGTAAACTGATATTGAGAGGTATCATTTCCTCCCATGTTAAAACACATTTCCTTCCTTCCCTTACTAATTAGTGAGCGAGGAATTCAGAGAATTCTTAGCTTTGGGGAACACTTGCCAGATAAAACAACGAATTGGCTGTTTTGCTTTTCCAGTCCAGATTTATCCAATTCTACTCTGGGACACAAGATAATGAAACTAGTCTTTTGGTAGGCACAGAGAGAGAGAGAGAGAGAGAGAGAGAGAGAGAGAGAGTTAAACCTCCTTCCATATATTGGGGGTGCCTTTTGTTGTAAAGCAAATGAGAGAGAGAGAGAGAGAGAGAGAGAGAGAGAGAGAGAGATAAGTAAAAACAGCTTCTTTCCCATTTCGTTAATGTAGGTAAACAAATCAACTTTTTAAGGGTGTTATAATTAACTGTATCATTGTTCCTCAAACGAATTGTCTGAAAGAGAGCGATGTTTCTTGGATAGAAAAGATCTATATATGTAAAAATTAGATATTTCATCATGAGCAATATTGTTCAACAATTCAAAATTATGTAATTTTGTGTTTAGGACCACTTTACGTTCAAGTACAAAATTTTGTCTGGGGGTTGTTTGATTGTTTGGCAATGAAAGTTAGCTGACAAGGTTTTTCTCTCCTTTCTTTTATCGTTGAACTCTTTTTTTTAATCTTATTTTACGTATTGACGTCCTTCACCTGAATCTCATTTTTTATTGTACCCAGAAGAAGAATGTATGAACGCAATATGAACTAAAGCATTTTATTATTTCTTAATAACTTTTTCTATATGTTTATACTTTATATCTGGGAGATATAAAAGATGTTGCAGTGATTAATCTATGTGATTAGAGGAATTTTTTTGATAATGGTTCATTTTGCGAGCTATGCACGTTTTTAATAGGGCAAGCTTGACCACATTAGCCATCTCAAGATCATAATGTAGATTGTGACATTGTTAGGAATTTTATTATTGTAATTAATGTCGGGGAGGATACATTTGAGATGATTGATCAATTTTTCTATCGCATAGGAAAACTAACACTGGAGAAAAAATCACTAATCTCTGTAAACCATGAATTATAAATTGACCGGGTAAACCGCGTCGTAAAAGAACAAAGTTAAGATGAAAAGTGTTACTTAAGACCCAACTTTTTCTTTTGTACTTCTGCATCTCTAGGAAGAGATTGAACTTTCTGCCCGTAACTTTGAATGAAAAATATTCAGGAATTTCTCTTTTACTTCGTTTTAAGATCGATAAATTCTGATGAAAGAGGAAAGTTGAAGGTTTTTTTGAGTAATTGGACTTTTAATTCAAATTTAAGAATGAAAACTACACTCTCATAGGAAGTGTAGTCATCTATGAATGGTTTTTATTTATATATATACATCAGTAGAAATATAACGTACTTGCAAAACACACACACATGAATAGTATACTTAAAGATTTTAAGGTCGATCAAGAATTTCACAGACTTATGTCCTAGAAACTCACCATATATACATATGATCAGCGCCAAAGCCCTCTCCCCCACAAGCTAGGACAAGGGAAGTCTAGGCAATGCCAGTTAAAGACTCAGTAGATAGACCAATGCCTATTGAAAACTCAGTAGATAGATCAATGCTGTTGAGGACTCAGCAAGTACACATATATGCTCCTCAAAACCAACCATATCTCTCGCTCACAAGGATGGTTAAATTTCAGACACTAATAAGAACTATCGAGGTTTAGAGGGTCTCGAACCCATGGCCAAAAGACTGTCTGGCAGGAACGTTTACAATAGGCTATTATAACCATAAAACCAATGTAATATAAATCTTTAATGAACATAACTTGTGCTACTATATATGGTTAACATCATTGTTTTGTTAAGTACATCAGAGACTTTTACCTCTCGCAAAGTGAACAGATTTATCACTTTTGGATCCCAAATTTTTTATTTGAATGAATAGTATAATATATATGTTTCTAGATATGTCATCAAAGCAAAATTACATAAATGTGGCGTATTTTGATTCAGTGACTTCTCTTGGTCCAATATGTGGCTAATTCACTGTAATTAATTTTTTCAGTGCCCTTCAGTATGAGTAAAAATGCCTTAATATTTTGATGCATGAATCTATAAAGCGGTTTTTATTTCATACAGATGTATCGTGGTTATTATTATTATTATTATTATTATTATTATTATTATTATTATTATTATTATTATTATTATTATTATTATTATTATTATTATTATTATTATTATTATCACCAATACTTCAAAATTTACATAAAATCAGCTTTATTGGACATTTTATCTTCCAAATATAATCTTGTATTTATCTTAAATCAGCTAAGTTCATTGAAACTCGTAATGAGAATACCCATAGAGAGAATCCCTAATGTATACAGATATATTCCATCAATTACGGCCACCAAATCTTTTAAAAAGGCCTATAGATTTCTCCGTACCTTAGTTAGGATCCCATCTCGAAATATACTTCCCTTTTAGAATGGAAAACTTTTACAACTTTTCACATGAAATCGGTCTTTGGACCTTCAGCGTGAATTCCTTTGAAGAACACTGTGCTTTGAATCTATATGTTTTTACTTCGTTTCACACATGATTGGAAAAACATGAAATTCTAACTTTTTGAATCATAGAAATATATTCAAAAGATTTTGACAAGAAAGCAGGAGCGAGGCAATGCAAGTTTCAAGTTTCATACCACTCAAAATCCTTGTCAGTTTTCGAAGCTAAAACAACAAATACATTTACCAAAATCGGAAAGAAAAAAATTTCATCGCCATCCATTTTTGCCGGGAAATATTTTGGACACCAAAATGGCACATTCGGTTTTCCTTGCGGACGTCTACTGTCCCTTTTGGAGGGAATAGAAGTGTCTGCTTTGGCACATCTTTCAGGGATTTCCTTCAACCCTGGAACAATGTTAAGGAGACAGCTGACGTTAAGTGGACATAAAAATAACATTCTTTTGAATGACTTTGGGTAAGGAACATAAAAAGAACAATGGAATATTTCACTTATTATGTTGTCTTAGTAAAGGATTTTATATGTTTTACTTAACTCTTTCTGTCTCTATTCATAGACTTCTATTATATTTTTTACGTGTAGTATGTATATACATGAAGAATTGTTGGTAAGTTCAGTGTGGTCAGGTGTATGTGGACAGAGGAGAATGTGCAAAACACAGGACAGAATCTTCGGTGTATCTGTAGGAAAAGACAAAATAAGCCGTGACCAGAGATAGGGATCCAAGGTAGTTCTGCCTGACCAGTCAAAGGACCATATAACTCGCCAGAGGTAGAGCCTTGGTGAACCTACTATCTACTAAAGCATATTAATTTCGAAAGCAAGTAAGATCCTGCATATCGAACACCGTGTGTGTATGCGAGAGAGAGAGAGAGAGAGAGAGAGGAGAGAGAGAGAGAGAGAGAGTAGCAGAATTTTAATAATTAATTGGTAATTATTCTGGGTTACATAGTCAATAGAATCTGTCACATTTTAAAACCGATATATGCTGTACAGTAATTTTGCCTCCATGCATTTCCATTGTACGTTTATGTATGGAGGGCAGACATACATACATACATACATACATACATACATACATACAGACAGACAGACAGACAGATGAACAGATAGAAAATGACATAAATAATAAGTCACATTTAAATGTGACTGAATGCTAATGACGAGATTTGAAATGAAGGCATAGACTTCTACTGTGTATCAGCAAGAGAGAGAGAGAGAGAGAGAGAGAGAGAGAGAGAGAGAGAGAGAAATCATAATGAGAGACTCATAGCTAACGTTTTCCCTGATCCCTCTTAAGGTAAAACATTGGCTCCTTTTAAGGTCAAGCCAACGTTCCTTCTTTTCCTTTGTTACTTTAAGAGAGAAAAATGTCGAACTCTAAATGGAGCGAGATGAGGAAGCCTGTTTACCCAAGACCCGTTTCCTTCTGTCCCCTGTTCCCGACCGGTCCACCAATTTCTTTATCCGGATCAGATGTTCTTTTTGATGATGATGTCACCATCGCTTCATATCGGGCAATTTCACGGGGAATTTAAGCAGGTCAAATTTCATTGGGAATTGTCGTTTGATTGTATTTATGTTGAAATATGTCCCCCTTCATATCTGACCATTCCACATGCAAACAAATGTATGGAAGTTACGGTATATTTGAACAATATAAATGTTATCGCTTTAGATATCATTGTGTTATTTTCTAGTCATTGAATATTATATGCCTTAAGTCATAAGTTTAGATTATTTTAATATCTAAGAGATTGCTTTGGTGATCAGGAAATTATTTGTTTATTTGAAAAATGAGTCAAATTTTTTATCTAATTACTGATCGGCTTATATCATACAGTTTTGTCCAGATAGCTTCTCCGTTAATGAAATATTAGTGTTTAGAATATCCAACGCTCACTTCATATATTTTTAGTGTATCAGTCTTTTCAGATTAAAAGATAATTCAACTCTATTATATCTTATTATGTAATATTATATTGTATAATATTTTCCACTAGAATGTCATAAAATAGAAAGATTTTTTATTTTTTGGTAATTGCTAAAGAAAATTTGAACCTAAAAAGAAATTGTCGACCAAATTTACGATGGAGTTATTTCGAATTCTCTAAAAAATATAACCGTTGTAAGATATTCAAAACTCACTGATTGATAGATTGTTTCCTTGGCTAAAAGTAAGTAACGTCAAAACTGATGTTAACTCACTAGCATTTTTTAGTATTATTACAGTTTTAGGCAGCATCAGATTTTTTTTCTATTTGTTTAACTCGTTTTGATATCTACTAGAGATGATTAATATGAAAAACTTAATCAAAATCTATCGGAAATTAAAGATTACATAGATATTTGCTGATAAACATAGTTATCCTAAAGACATCTTCGAGGTTTGGCACCTAGAAGGTGTTGCTCCCTTTGGGATTTAGAAAACAGCCGTCCTTTTAAGAAATCACCTCAGTAAATTGTCATGGCTTTTGTAGTGCAGAGTAAGATATCTGGAAGTGTTCATACTTTGAGGTTATCGGATGATTTCAAGGAGATTACAGTGAAACTCCTGATCAATCAAATAAGTGTTTTTATTTTTTTTATTTTTTATTTTTTTATTTTTTTGCATATTCTTCTTTTTATTAATGTATGAAGTGTCATAAGTGTGATTTCGGCGTGTGTGTGTTTGTTTGTGTAATAGAGATACAAACAGACAAAGTCTTGCGAGAGAGAGAGAGAGAGAGAGAGAGAGAGAGAGAGAGAGAGAGAGAAGGGGAGTTACAAGGAGTTACAATGATTTTGGATATCTGAAAGACGTTTCAGTACATCCATGGAGACTCCATTTGCTCTTTGGCAGAGAGATTTAGTTTAAACATTTAGACAGTTAATATGATCTTTTGTAATTTATTCCAGAACTCGATAACCGTATTACGGTTTACTACATCAGGTGAAAGTCTATTCTAAGTATTTTCTATTTTTTATGTAAAGAAATTGACACCACATTGAGTGGGTTGTATCTTTTCAATTCCATGTTGCATCCGTTATCTTTGGACTGATTTGCGCTAAGCGTGAAAAGATTGTTGTAATCTTCATGCTATTCTTTTAGGAATTTTGAATGGCTCTATTAACTGTTCCCTTAGTCGTCGACTTTTTAGATCAAATAAGTTCAAACGTTCATAGGTGACCATAGTTTTTCCTGCTTCAGTCTATCGATAACCTTCTGAATACTTGGAGCCCAGAACTGGATAATTTTTGACTCAAAAAGCACAACAGCCAATTTGTTGCTTTATCTGAGAAATGTCTCCCAAAGGTTAAGAATTCTCAGAATTCCCCAATCTCTAATTAGTTAAGAAGGAAGGAAATGTATTGTGACAAAAAATTTATTAATTTTGGAACTCAGCCTCAAACGAAAAAGTAATTTCAAATGATTTATATAAATTATTATTGTTTTGCTTGATTTCATAAAACATTTTATATTTATCTCTCGTGTTCAGAATTCAGTTCCAGATATTTTTACCTCTGAGGAGGTTATTCAATTAAGTCAGTTTATTTATTTGTCTGTCTGGGTCTGCGGACAGGATTTCGTCAAAACTTGTCGACGGATTTTGACGAGATTTTCACCACAGATAGATCTTAGGTCATGATGACCTCATTAAAGTTTGGAGATGATCCAGAACTGGTTTCAGTTTTTTCGACATCTTAAGGGCATCGTCAAACTAAATTGACGGGTTTTGACGAAATTTTCACCAAGAATAGATCTTGAGCCATTGAATTTCGGTATATTTTCCAATTTAAAATTCTATTCTGAAATTAACTTTCCCCCAACTCTCTCTCTCTCTCTCTCTCTCTCTCTCTCTCTCTCTCTCTCGTTCTTGATGCACAACTTTTCTTAAGGGGACCGTCCGCCATATCCGCCATTTTTTCCAATGATCCAAATTACACCATTTCTATATGTTTTAAAAATATATAATACCTTCATCATAAATAAATTTAGAGTCCTTTGATCAAAAACTATTGGATTTATTAGCTAAGATCATGATTTTTAAAGAATATTTAGATACATTTTCCACACAACTATAATACCAATTATATTGAAACTTATACCATAAAAACTTCTCTATGAACCGAACAATTCTGTTAGACAGAGTTCTGATTTCTCTCTGTTTTTTTTTTTTTTAATGAATTTTTATTTTTTTTCCCTCGTCTAGACGGAAAATAATCCTGAAAAAAATTTAAAAAGAGAAACAAAATTTTGCCCGACAGAATTGTGGGATATTTATTCTTCTTTTCAATGATATCTTTCACTCTAATATCGAACAACAAATAATTTAGAAAAATGTATCTAAGTGTGAATAAGTATGTTTTTGAGTTATGAGCATCCAATGATTAGCAACAAATTATCGCTTCTTTCTTAAAGAAATAAAGATAATATTATTATGATAACTTCTATTTTTTTTATTACATAAAAACACCCTAAACGAGGTATTTGAACCCTCAGTTTACTATTCCTCTGTTACGAGTTCCCAGCGATCTTTCATTGTTGCAAGTGCTTTATTTAGCAGGTTTCAGCTTTGTACTCGTATTCATGTTTCCCTCTTTCCTGGTTCGTTTTTCTTGTTCTTCACTTATTTTTTGTTCTTTCAATCACCTTATGTAATATTGGCATTGCTATAAAGCTTCACATTTTGTTGTGAAAGCACAATCTACAGATGAATTTCAAGTAAATAAACACATGTATTATAATTTCTATATGTCTTTGGAAACTTTAGTGATGTTTTCGTAGCTGGTAGTGTCATTTACCTACCATCCTACCAATGCCTTTCATTTCTGCCAGAAGTACGAGATTTCGAAACATAAAAGAGAGAGAGAGAGAGAGAGAGAGAGAGAGAGAGAGAGAGAGAGAAAGAGAGAGAGAGAGATCATGAATTTACTTTTGGAGTAATAGCATTTGGTTGATATAGATGGCAATTATAATTAAGAGAGAGAGAGAGAGAGAGAGAGAGAGAGAGAGAGAGAGAGAGAGAATTATATAATTTGTATAAATGGCAGTTTTAAATAATTCGATAGAGAGAGAGAGAGAGAGAGAGAGAGAGAGAATAGAATATAGTATTTTTAAAAATGACAGTTTTTAATAATCCGAGAAAGAGAGAGAGAGAGAGAGAGAGAGAGAGAGAGAGAGAGAGAACTACGAGTCTGTCAAACTCAGTCATGCAGATGACGCAGTAAGGATGACGTCATCATTTAAAGATCGCTATATCTTTATTATTTGGAAAAATTATTGACTATTTGTTCTTTTTTATGACCCTAGGTAACATTGGCCTTGCTATAAAGTTTCCGAGGACGTTGTGAAAACACAATGTACATACGAACTTCAAGTAAACAAAATGCATGCATTATAACTTCTATACATCCTTGGAAACTTTGGCTTCTGTTTTCGTAGGAGTAGAATTCGTTCAACTACGCTCTACCAATGACTTCCATTTCTGCCAGACGTACAATATCTCAAAACATAAGTGAAAAATCGCTATAAATATACAAAAATAACACACAAAGACGATTCTGTCAAACTCAGTCATGCAGACGACACAGTGTGGATAACGTCATCATTTAAATACCGCTATATCTTCGTTATTTGTAAAAATAATTAGCTGAAATTTTTGGGGAGCGTGTACGATATATTTAGGCATACATAGAAGCAATAAAACGATTTTCGATTTCTGAAAGTTGTTATGTCAAAACAACATGGAGGACGGTCTTAAGTAAGAATATCTCTTATATCTTTCGTAGAGGATTTTGCCTTTAAAAATAGACCTTCTTAGTATCTATCTTATCCTTTAGACAAAACCTTTCCTGATCACGTCAATAAAATCTGACAAAGCTATTTACTATGAAGTCTTAATTGTCCAATAACACCCAGCTCTTCTTATCCAAGAATCTAATCGGCTCTTACTAGCAGCTACCACAAAACTTGATGCTGTTTCAAAAAAAAAAAAAAAAAAAAAAAAAAAAATCTCTATAAAATCTTTCCTTCAGAATTACTCACCTTTTTCCTCAACAATGTCCATCTCGTAACTAACTAATTGCCTATTTATTATGTAATAGATACTGCAAAGACTATATTATTCTATATACTTTATTATTAAACCTTTTGATTTCTGAAATGAAACTATCACTGATCCTCTGCTCTGATTGTTGGGTCTTAAAAATTTCTTATAAAAACTTTATGCATTCTAATATTCCTTTTGAGGCCTTATCGCATGCAATTGTTCAAGGTTTTCCTTTCTTTTTAATAGAATTTTTATATCATCCTATTCCTTTTTATTTTTTCACTCTTCTAAACTCGAATTACCTATTTCCAAAAAAAAACAATTTCAGGTCTTCAAAATAAATTTATTTCATACTCCTTTTAAAACCTTCATCACATTTTTTATCGAATAAATTCTATATATTATATAAATATTTTTTAAACTTATCTTATTGTTTTTTCTTTTTTATATGCTCCCTGTCTAAGACCATTTCGTTATCAATTTCTTTCGATTTCAGCATTTTTCTTCTCAAATTTCTATCTAACACCATTTCTAACCCATCCTAACTGATATCTTTGTAATTCTCTCTGAACCCTTTTCTTTAAATCTCTTATATTTTTAAGATCTTTTCTTTTCTAACACTTTTTAA